>NW_027445228.1:501720-554220 GCF_048569485.1 Anomaloglossus baeobatrachus
GCTTTGCCAGGCCTTTACAGCCGCAGCCTTCAGGTCTTGCTTGTTTGTGGGTCTTTCCGTCTTAAGTCTGGAGTTGAGCAAGTGAAATGCATGCTCAATTGGGTTAAGATCTGGTGATTGACTTGGCCATTGCAGAATGTTCCACTTTTTTGCACTCATGAACTCCTGGGTAGCTTTGGCTGTATGCTTGGGGTCATTGTCCATCTGTACTATGAAGCGCCGTCCGATCAACTTTGCAGCATTTGGCTGAATCTGGGCTGAAAGTATATCCCAGTACACTTCAGAATTCATCCGGCTACTCTTGTCTGCTGTTATGTCATCAATAAACACAAGTGACCCAGTGCCATTGAAAGCCATGCATGCCCATGCCATCACGTTGCCTCCACCATGTTTTACAGAGGATGTGGTGTGCCTTGGATCATGTGCCGTTCCCAAACTTTTTTCTTCCCATCATTCTGGTACAGGTTGATCTTTGTCTCATCTGTCCATAGAATACTTTTCCAGAACTGAGCTGGCTTCATGAGGTGTTTTTCAGCAAATTTAACTCTGGCCTGTCTATTTTTGGAATTGATGAATGGTTTGCATCTAGATGTGAACCCTTTGTATTTACTTTCATGGAGTCTTCTCTTTACTGTTGACTTAGAGACAGATACACCTACTTCACTGAGAGTGTTCTGGACTTCAGTTGATGATGTGAACGGGTTCTTCTTCACCAAAGAAAGTATGCGGCGATCATCCACCACTGTTGTCATCCGTGGACGCCCAGGCCTTTTTGAGTTCCCAAGCTCACCAGTCAATTCCTTTTTTCTCAAAATGTACCCGACTGTTGATTTTGCTACTCCAAGCATGTCTGCTATCTCTCTGATGGATTTTTTCTTTTTTTTTCAGCCTCAGGATGTTCTGCTTCACCTCAATTGAGAGTTCCTTAGACCGCATGTTGTCTGGTCACAGCAACAGCTTCCAAATGCAAAACCACACACCTGTAATCAACCCCAGACCTTTTAACTACTTCATTGATTACAGGTTAACGAGGGAGACGCCTTCAGAGTTAATTGCAGCCCTTAGAGTCCCTTGTCCAATTACTTTTGGTCCCTTGAAAAAGAGGAGGCTATGCATTACAGAGCTATGATTCCTAAACCCTTTCTCCGATTTTGGATGTGAAAACTCTCATATTGCAGCTGGGAGTGTGCACTTTCAGCCCATATTATATATATAATTGTATTTCTGAACATGTTTTTGTAAACAGCTAAAATAACAAAACTTGTGTCACTGTCCAAATATTTCTGGACCTACAATATAATATGTAGGGAAGGGGCTCTAACCACTATCTATAGATAGATATATATGTATATATATAATATGACTGTGGTTAGAGCCCCTTCCCCCTATATATATATATATATATATATATATATATATATATATATATATATATATATATATATATATATATGACTATGCTTAGAGCCCCCCCCATATGTATATACACTGTTCACAGAGCCACAACACATATACACCTAGACTGTAAGATCAACGCTCTCCTCTCCTGACATCCTCTGTGCTGCTGTGGACCTGCTCCTTCCTCTGTGTCTCCGTGAGCTCCTGTAAGATCAGCGCTCATCTCTCCTGACATCCTCTGTGGTGCTGTGGACCTGCTCCTTCCTCTGTATTTCCGTGAGCTCCTGTAAGATCAGCGCTCATCTCTCCTGACATCCTCTGTGCTGCTGTGGACCTTCTCCTTCCTCTGCGTCTGTCTGTGAGCCTCCTGTCAGAATCTGTGCTCTCCTCTCCTGACATCCTCTGTGCTGCTGTGGACCTGCTCCTTCCTCTTTGTCTGTCTGTGAGCCTCCTGTCAGAATCTGTGCTCACCTCCCCTGACATCCTCTGTGCTGCTGTGGACCTGCTCCTTCCTCTGTGTCTCCGTGAGCTCCTGTAAGATCAGCGCTCATCTCTCCTGACATCCTCTGTGGTGTTGTGGACCTGCTCCTTCCTCTGTATTTCCGTGAGCTCCTGTAAGATCAGCGCTCATCTCTCCTGACATCCTATGTGCTGCTGTGGACCTGCTCCTTCCTCTGTGTCTGTCTGTGAGCCTCCTGTCAGAATCTGTGCTCTCCTCTCCTGACATCCTATGTGCTGCTGTGGACCTGCTCCTTCCTCTGTGTCTGTCTGTGAGCCTCCTGTCAGATCAGCGCTCACCTCCCCTGACATCCTCTGTGCTGCTGTGGACCTGCTCCTTCCTTTGTGTCTGTCTGTGAGCTCCTGTCAGATCAGCGCTCACCTCCCCTGACATCCTCTGTGCTGCTGTGGACCTGCTCCTTCCTCTGTCTGTCTGTGAGCTCCTGTCAGATCAGCGCTCACCTCCCCTGACATCCTCTGTGCTGCTGTGGACCTGCTCCTTCCTCTGTCTGTCTGTGAGCTCCTGTCAGATCAGCGCTCACCTCCCCTGACATTCTCTGTGCTCCTGCTCAAGAACACATTTCTCGTTTTGGCAAAAAATAAAAATGTTTTCTTTTCTGTGTACAACAGTTGTAAATAAAAAAGAAATTGTTTTACAATTGGATTGATGCCTTTTTATTTTTCAACCAACAAAACGTTTGTTTGCTACGACTGTATTTATTTTAATATATACAAGAAAAATAAGTCCGGCACTCAAAACGGGACAACAAGAAAAAGTAGAAACCAGATGTTTTTTGCTTTGTATTAATTTTTATTCTTTTGATTATTGCTACAATTTTTTCTTTTTATGTCCATCAGTAATAATGGTATCAACGTTTCGACAGAATCTGTCTTTTTTCCAAGACTGTCAGTAGGGACAAGTGAAAAGCAGAGAAAAAGCAATTGAATACGTATTTGACTCGATGAAAAGCGAAAGCACTATGTCCAGGGATCAAAAGAATAGGTGAAACACCTTGTGAATTACAAAACCAGAAGAAACATCCAGAATATGGTGTTATGCAATTTGCTATGCAAATGGTAAACAGAAGAGGAAGTAAGGGGGTGGCAGCACCCGCCACTGCAGCTCACCCAGCGATACCCGCCGCAGCTCACCCAGCGATACCCGCCGCCGCAGCTCACCCAGCGATGCCCGCCGCTCACCCCAACTCTGTGTGTGTGTGTGTGTGGCACAAGGTCCCCATTCGGGGTGATGTGTGTGTGTGTGTGTGTGGGGGGGGGGGGGGGGCACAAGGTCCCCATCAGGGGTGATGTGTGTGTGTGTGGCACAAGGTCCCCATCAGGGGTGATGTGTGTGTGTGTGTGTCACAAGGTCCCCATCAGGGGTGATGTGTGTGTGTGTGTGGCACAAGGTCCCCATCAGGGGTGATGTGTGTGTGTGTGTCTGTGTGTGTGTGTGTGTGTGTATGTGTGTGTGTGTGTGTCACAAGGTCCCCATCAGGGGTGATGTGTGTGTGTGTGTGTGTGTGTGTGTGTCACAAGGTCCCCATCAGGGGTGATGTGTGTGTGTGTGTGTGTGTGTGTGGCACAAGGTCCCCATCAGGGGTGTGTGTGTGTGCGCGCGCGCGCCACTGCATGTGAGTACCTGTGTGTGTACCGGTGATACTGTCTGCTGAGCTGTGTATCTAATCCTGTGTGATACTGTTTGCATAGCTGTGTATCTAATCTCCTGTGTGATACTGTCTGCTGAGCCGTGTATCTAATCCTATCCTGTGTGATACTGTCTGCTGAGCTGTGTATCTAATCCTCTCCTGTGTGATACTGTCTGCTGAGCTGTGTATCTAATCCTATCCTGTGTGATACTGTCTGCTGAGCTGTGTATCTAATCCTCTCCTGTGTGATACTGTCTGCAGAGCTGTGTATCTAATCCTATCCTGTGTGATACTGTCTGCTGAGCTGTGTATCTAATCCTCTCCTGTGTGATACTGTCTGCAGAGCCGTGTATCTAATCCTCTCCTGTGTGATACTGTCTGCAGAGCCGTGTATCTAATCCTCTCCTGTGGGATACTGTCTGCTGAGCTGTGTATCTAATCCTCTCCTGTGTGATACTGTCTGCTGAGCTGTGTATCTAATCCTATCCTGTGTGATATTGTCTGCTGAGCTGTGTATCTAATCCTATCCTGTGGGCTACTGTCTGCTGAGCTGTGTATCTAATCCTCTCCTGTGTGATACTGTCTGCTGAGCCGTGTATCTAATCCTATCCTGTGTGATACTGTCTGCTGAGCTGTGTATCTAATCCTCTCCTGTGTGATACTGTCTGCTGAGCTGTGTATCTAATCCTATCCTGTGTGATACTGTCTGCTGAGCTGTGTATCTAATCCTCTCCTGTGTGATAGTCTGCAGAGCTGTGTATCTAATCCTATCCTGTGTGATACTGACTGCTGAGCTGTGTATCTAATCCTATCCTGTGTGATACTGTCTGCTGAACTGTGTATCTAATCCTATCCTGTTTGATACTGTCTGCTGAGCTGTGTATCTAATCCTCTCCTGTGTGATACTGTCTGCTGAGCTGTATCTAATCCTCTCCTGTGTGATACTGTCTGCAGGGCTGTGTATCTAATCCTCTCCTGTGTGATACTGTCTGCAGAGCTGTGTATCTAATCCTCTCCTGTGTGATACTGTCTGCTGAGCTGTGTATCTAATCCTCTCCTGTGTGATACTGTCTGCTGAGCTGTGTATCTAATCCTCTCCTGTGTGATACTGTCTGCTGAGCTGTATCTAATCCTCTCCTGTGTGATACTGTCTGCAGGGCTGTGTATCTAATCCTCTCCTGTGTGATACTGTCTGCAGAGCTGTGTATCTAATCCTCTCCTGTGTGATACTGTCTGCTGAGCTGTGTATCTAATCCTCTCCTGTGTGATACTGTCTGCTGAGCTGTGTATCTAATCCTATCCTGTGTGATACTGTCTGCTGAGCTGTGTATCTAATCCTCTCCTGTGTGATACTGTCTGCAGAGCCGTGTATCTAATCCTCTCCTGTGGGATACTGTCTGCTGAGCTGTGTATCTAATCCTCTCCTGTGTGATACTGTCTGCTGAGCTGTGTATCTAATCCTATCCTGTGTGATATTGTCTGCTGAGCTGTGTATCTAATCCTATCCTGTGGGCTACTGTCTGCTGAGCTGTGTATCTAATCCTCTCCTGTGTGATACTGTCTGCTGAGCTGTGTATCTAATCCTATCCTGTGTGATACTGTCTGCAGAGCCGTGTATCTAATCCTCTCCTGTGTGATACTATCTGCTGAGCCGTGTATCTAATCCTATCCTGTGGGCTACTGTCTGCTGAGCTGTGTATCTAATCCTCTCCTGTGTGATACTGTCTGCTGAGCTGTGTATCTAATCCTATCCTGTGTGATACTGTCTGCTGAGCTGTGTATCTAATCCTCTCCTGTGTGATACTGTCTGCTGAGCTGTGTATCTAATCCTATCCTGTGGGATACTGTCTGCTGAGCTGTGTATCTAATCCTATCCTGTGTGATACTGTCTGCAGAGCCGTGTATCTAATTCTCTCCTGTATGATACTCCTGCTGTCCTTGGTGACACTTTAGACATTTCTGGTCACCAGGAAAATGGCTGTGCACTGTGTCCCTACATGTCATTCTCTGTTATCTGTTGTAAACACTCAGATTAGGAGAGGGAGGCGCCATCACACACAGGAGAGCAGACTCCGCCCACTTTACGGCAGGCTGTAATCTGAGCTTTTTATACAGTCTGATTTCTGTAGGATTTCAGTACCTGCTCCCCTTAGTGTTTAAAAATGGAAAATATCAAAATATCAAACTTTCTAATTTTTTTTTTTTTAGATTTTGCTCAATTAATAATAATATTTAAACAAAACATTAAAACATTATTACTTTACATTTTTTCAGTTATTTGAATTTTTTTTTTTACGATACCTTCCCTTTAGGAGGACCTACACGGAAACTGCAACCATTACTGCAAAAAGATGCCCGGTTAAAATCTATTTTTCCAGCCCCCCCCCCCCCCCCCCCCACACACACTTCTGTGTTTTAGGCAGCCCCCAAATCTAAGAAGCTTCATTGTCAGAAGCTCCCTGTCCTCTCCAACAACTACATGACAGGAACACCTCCCGGAAACCAGAAAAAATGTAAGACTTGTCCATTTATATTGACAACGGCCAAGATAAAGATTCCCAGAGCACATCAGGACTACAAGATCCCAGGTACCTTCAGCTGCACCACAACCAATGTGGTGTACTTAATTATATGTACCAAATGTCCAACTGGGGTCTGTATGTAGGGGAGACAGGACAACAGCTCAGGACAAGGATGAATTCTCACCTCCACACTATTAGAGAAAAAAGGATAGATCTACCTGTGGCCAAACATTTTTGTAACCCAGACCACAGCATCATGGACATGAAATTGCTGGTATTGAAAGGTAACTTCAAGTCCCAGAGAGATAGGAGACTATAAGAGTACAAACTTATGATGACCTTTGACACATTCAGAGCAGGAATTAATGTGTCTCATGGATTCATGTCTTTTTACATCAATTAAGAGATGTGCTCCTCAGACCATCCGGGGGCATCACAGCCCTGGACCAGACCTCAATCAGAGGTCACTAAAACTTTCACCCTGAACTGCAGCAATATTTATGGCCACAACAGTTTGTCCTCTTGCCATAGTGATAGTTCTGCTTCACATAACTTGTTTTATTTACTGCCCCATTCTATGTCCTGTTGTGTATAAATATGTGACTCTTCAGATTTTGTGTTATATTGAGCCAGAAGAGGAGACCTGAGTAGTCTCGAAAGCTTGCTATTATTACCATCTTTTCAGTTAGCCATTAAAAGGTATCAACCACTAAGGACTTCAGTTCTTTTAAACAATTTTTTATCTCTACTGGCTAACACGGTACAAAGATATATTTTACCTGTACATAAACTAAGATTCTCACTTTGCAAATATCTCTAACGCAGTAATGCAATGCCTATGTCGTTTTACTCATTTTTCTCATTACCTATGTATTAATCCCTTTTTTCTAATATTTCTACAGCAGTAATGCAATGCCAAAGTATTCTTATATTATTGAGTGCCACTGGATATGCTTTCATAGATATATTTTATTGAATGTCGTTTTGAGCACTTTGAAGGGTGCAGTTTTTAAAATGATGTCATTTTGGGTATTTTCTGTCACATAGACCTTTTAAAGTAGAACACTACACACTTTGGAATTTGTATGGATTTATGTGTGTGTGTATGTTTGAGGTTATATTATTAAAAGCTTATAACTTCAATTTTATTTATGGCAGATGACGGTACCAGGAGTTCCACACTGAATGCTAAGGGAAGTGAAAGTAACAAAGAAGCGAAGCCATATTCATGTTCAGAATGTGAGAAATGTTTTACTCAGAAATCAAAACTCATTACACATGAGAGAATTCACACAGGAGAGAAGCCATATTCATGTGCAGAATGTGGGAAATGTTTTGCTTTTAAATCAAATCTTATTAGACATGAGAGAATTCACACAGGAGAGAAGCCATATTCATGTTCAGAATGTGGGAAATGTTTTGCTGACAAATCAGATCTCATTACACATGAGAGAATTCACACAGGAGAGAAGCCATATTCATGTGCAGAATGTGGGAAATGTTTTGCTTTGAAATCAAATCTTATTAGACATTTGAGAATTCACACAGGAGTGAAGCCATATTCATGTTTAGAATGTGGGAAATGTTTTTCTCTGAAATCACATCTTATTACACATGAGAGAATGCACACAGGAGAGAAGCCATATTCATGTTCAGAATGTGAAAAATGTTTTACTTGGAAATTAGATCTTGTTAAACATTTGAGAATTCACACAGGAGAGAAGCCATATTCATGTTCAGAATGTGAGAAATGTTTTGCTTGCAAATCAGATCTTGTTAAACATTTGAGAATTCACACAGGAGAGAAGCCATATTCATGTTCAGAATGTGGGAAATGTTTTGCTTTGAAATCAAATCTTGTTAAACATGAGAGAATTCATACAGGAGATAAGCCATATTCATGTTCAGAATGTGAGAAATGTTTTGCTGAGAAATCAGATCTTGTTAAACATAGAATTCACACAGGAGTGAAGCCATAGTCATGAATAGAATGTCTGTTTTAGTAAAAATTAATAGACTTTTACTATCTGTTAATAAAGAGTTCATTTGATATCATTACGGTTGTGTACTTTTTATAATGGATAATTTACAAATTATTCATCTTTTTACACATTTTTAATTTGATGGAGAATTTATTTTTTTTTGTTTGATATAGCCAAGTTGTACACTTTTTTCATCCATTTGTATATTGCTTGAATGAGAGCTGAATCAATTTTGTCTTTGTGTAAAGGCCCCATCACACACAACTTGATCGCTAATGAGATCATTGCTGCTTCACCGTTTTTGTGCCGCAGCAGCGATCTCGTTATGTGTGACACCTACCAGCGATCAGGCTCCTGCTGTGAGATCGCTAGTCATTGCTGAATGGTTGGGGCGATTTTCTTCAAAGGCGATGTCCTGCTGGGCAGGAGGCATCGCTATGTTTGACACTGTGTGACAGGGTCCCAATGACAGCAGACATCGTTATACAGGTCGCTACTGCGACCTGTATCGCTACTGAGTCGTTGGTAAGGTCTGACTTTGTGACATCTCACCAGCGACCTCCCAGCAACTTACCAGCGATCCTTATCAGGTCGCATCGTTTTCAGGATCGCTGGTAAGTCGCTAAATGTGACGGGGGCTTAAGAGCCTGTATTGTATCTCCCCTGGTGTACTGCAACAGAGACCCTCTGTTTACTTTAGAGAGGGACTTGTATAGTTTCAGTTTCTTTGTTAAGCTGGGTTCACACATAGCGACAGCGACAACGACGTCGATGTTACGTCACTATTTTCTGTGACGCAACAGCGACCTTGTAAGTCGCTGTTATGATCGCTGCTTAGCTGTCAAACACAGCAGACGCAGCAGCGATCATAACGACACGCGTCGCTGTGCTACATGTGCAGGGAGCCGCGCACACTGCTTAGAGCTTGCTCCCTGCACTCCTAGCCACAGTACACATCGGGTTAATTACCCGATGTGTACTCCAGCTACGTGTGCAGAGAGCAGGGAGCCGGCACTGGCAGCGAGAGCGGCGGACGCTGGTAACGAAGTTAAATATCGGGTAACCAGGAAAAGGTCTTCCCTTGTTTACCCGATGTTTAACCTGGTTACAGCTTACCACAGCTGCCAGATGCCGGCTCCTGCTCCCTGCTCGCTTCATTTCGTCGCTCTCTCGCTGTCACACACAGCGATATGTGCGTCACAGCGGGAGAGCGACGACCAAAAAATGAAGCTGGACATTCAGCAACGAGCGGCGACCTCACAGCAGGGGCCAGCTCGTTGCTGGATGTCACACACAGCGACGGGACGTCGCTGATACGTCACAGAAAATGGTGACGTAGCAGTGACGTCGTTGTCGCTGTGTGTGACACTACCTTTAAAAGTGAAGTTCGGGAATGTGAAACTAAAAAGTTTATATAGTCTTATATAAATGAGTGAAGATGATGTAATCTTTTATTTGTTTGAGATAAAGGGAGAGCTACTCCTGATACTTTATTGTCTCAGAGGGGTGTCTCCTATACATACATATGCATCAACAAGAGAAAAGAATGTGCGAAAAAAGTGGGATCACCACAATGAATAAATATACAAAAATATCTTTATTATAGAAATAGGCACAAATACCAACAACCGATTAAAATCAATTAAAAAAGCAAAACAGCTAATGGGAAACACACATACTGAGAGTGCCAATGGTCTGACACCCAAAGAATACCTCACACCCTCAAAGAGCCCCAACCCCACAAACATATAATAATGCAATGATTAAAGACACAGTGTCCATAAACTGGGACCACCAAATAAGCAGATGGAAAATGCAAAATCAATCAGACAGATCAGAGTCCCAGTAGATGCCGTGGTGGTTTGGCAATGCAGCAATATCGCCACCAATAAGCATGATTTAAAGCAAAAATAGCCCATACAATACCACCTACGGATGGACACACAACGGGGTGCAGGCAAGGAGTGGAGGGGTGAGGTATGAGCCCCACGCGTATCGCTACAAACAAGGTGTAGCTTCCTCAGGGGAGATGTGCAATGATGGAAGCAATGTGCCTTTTTATTTAGTACAACATAATTAGAACATAATTACTAAATTGCCTACCAGCGTGTGGAGAAAGAGGCAAGGAGAGGTTGCTGTGGAAATGGAAGACGCCCGATGGAAGCTGCCATTTTGCCACGTGATCACAGTCATGTGAATGGGAAAGAGCCACAGGAAATGTAGTATGCGCATGCGTTAGCAACATCAAATAGCAGGCGGCGTAGATAATCATACTAACAGCGTAAAGCATCGTAGCCGGCGCGTGCGCAATAAGCAGATGCTGAAATAGATGGTCCCCACACATATTCCACCAACTAGTGTGAAGAATACCACTAGTTGCGCAAATATCGTAACCGGCGCATGCGCAATAAGCTGAAACGCCGAAAACAAGCAGAATGCCAAGATAAGTTGTTACTGCGCATATTCAACCACCCACGAGCTATATTTAGATTTAAACACAGGTGCCATATAGGCTATTGTTTTACATTATTTGGGAGAAGAAACAAAAATCAAAAATACAAATGGATCAATACAAATAATATGTAATATCAACAAAATATAACTCAGTGGTTAATAAAACATGGAATGAATCACCTTTTTTTTTTTTTTTTTTTTTTTTTTTTTCTCTTTTTTTTCTTTTTCTTTTTCTCCCTTTTCTCTTTCTTTCTTTTTTGCCATATAAAGCCCACCAAATCTTATCATATGGTGCAACCATGGTCATATTACAGGCACTAAAGGGCCATTAAGCAGCATATAATGCTATATAGAACCATATAATGTACCAATGACAGAGAGATATGAAAATATGTGCAAGCCTGCACCCTTTCTGCATACAGGACCAGGCAAACCGGAAAATCAAGCAGTTTGTTTACATACATAGGCTGCTGCACATACATGCATTACCCAAAATATATATAATGTACCGGATCACGTGGCAAAAGACAGACAGGGGGTGAAGGGGGTATATATACAGACAAAGCATTACAGATACAGTAATACAAAAAAAAAAAAATATACAAAAAAATGTGAAAGTCAAACAAGAAGACTCAATCCAATTCCTTTCTTCTTAACGTTGTAACCATGGAAATGTCAAGATGCAGGCGATCCAGCAATCCATCCTATCGATTTTTAAACAGGAAAACTGCCAACTAGGATAGAATGTAAGAATAATTTAGTAGAGCTGGAACAAGAAAACAACAAGAAGAGGCCAACAATGGAAACCCCCAAAAAATTTTTTGAAGAAAAAGAAAGAGAAAGACGCCCCGACCACCCTGGATAGAATAAGATAACCAGAGAAACCCATCCAATCATGTGGAGATGGGCCATACCCGAAGGCCAGAAAAGAACACCGAAACCCAAACTGAGCGTTGAACCAATGCTGCAAAACAATGTGGCAACGTGGACAAAGGCCCAATAATCGAATAATGTATAAAAAGGCCCCTTGTCCACGGTGCCGTCCATGAAAAAATCACAGACGCCATTCTTATTTCTTGTAGAAGCCTGTGAACAGAAGCTCCTCATTTAGTCCGTTAGGAGAAAGGCTCCGTAATTGGTAGATCCATCTTGCCTCTCTTCTCAACAATTCATCCGACAATCTACCTCCACGAATGTTAGAGGGCACGGACTCCAACACCAAAATCCGGACACCCTGTAGTGAGCCATTATGCATTTCCAAAAATTGCTGAATGGTTGGGGCGATTTTCTTCAAAGGCGATGTCCTGCTGGGCAGGAGGCATCGCTATGTTTGACACTGTGTGACAGGGTCCCAATGACAGCAGACATCGTTATACAGGTCGCTACTGCGACCTGTATCGCTACTGAGTCGTTGGTAAGGTCTGACTTTGTGACATCTCACCAGCGACCTCCCAGCAACTTACCAGCGATCCTTATCAGGTCGCATCGTTTTCAGGATCGCTGGTAAGTCGCTAAATGTGACGGGGGCTTAAGAGCCTGTATTGTATCTCCCCTGGTGTACTGCAACAGAGACCCTCTGTTTACTTTAGAGAGGGACTTGTATAGTTTCAGTTTCTTTGTTAAGCTGGGTTCACACATAGCGACAGCGACAACGACGTCGATGTTACGTCACTATTTTCTGTGACGCAACAGCGACCTTGTAAGTCGCTGTTATGATCGCTGCTTAGCTGTCAAACACAGCAGACGCAGCAGCGATCATAACGACACGCGTCGCTGTGCTACATGTGCAGGGAGCCGCGCACACTGCTTAGAGCTTGCTCCCTGCACTCCTAGCCACAGTACACATCGGGTTAATTACCCGATGTGTACTCCAGCTACGTGTGCAGAGAGCAGGGAGCCGGCACTGGCAGCGAGAGCGGCGGACGCTGGTAACGAAGTTAAATATCGGGTAACCAGGAAAAGGTCTTCCCTTGTTTACCCGATGTTTAACCTGGTTACAGCTTACCACAGCTGCCAGATGCCGGCTCCTGCTCCCTGCTCGCTTCATTTCGTCGCTCTCTCGCTGTCACACACAGCGATATGTGCGTCACAGCGGGAGAGCGACGACCAAAAAATGAAGCTGGACATTCAGCAACGAGCGGCGACCTCACAGCAGGGGCCAGCTCGTTGCTGGATGTCACACACAGCGACGGGACGTCGCTGATACGTCACAGAAAATGGTGACGTAGCAGTGACGTCGTTGTCGCTGTGTGTGACACTACCTTTAAAAGTGAAGTTCGGGAATGTGAAACTAAAAAGTTTATATAGTCTTATATAAATGAGTGAAGATGATGTAATCTTTTATTTGTTTGAGATAAAGGGAGAGCTACTCCTGATACTTTATTGTCTCAGAGGGGTGTCTCCTATACATACATACATACATGATCTTTATAATTTAATTTAATTTGGACCACACACGCAAAATCTTATATGTCCCATGCTGATTGGCAACAATAAATCTGGTGCCTGAACAGCGACCCACTATTTCTGAGAACCGCTGATCCAACCACCTTGCCTTCCTCAGAAAGACAACTCAAGCTGTATCAAAAGGTAAGAAGCTTATTCTCACAATATTCGAATTTGATACGTGGACAATTTTGCAAATTTTCCCACCTGCAAAGAATGGAGAGGGCTATAATTTTTTTGTAGGTAACTTCAACTGTGACAGAATAAAAAAAAATACAGAAAATTACATTGCATGATTTTTAAATAATGAATTTACATTTTATTACGTGAAATAAGTATTTGAAACAATGAAAATACAGAACTTGGCATTTGGTACAGAAACCTTTGTTTGCAGTTAGGCTAGTTTCACACTTGCGTTGAACGGCATCCGTTGCATTGCGTTATGTGACGCATGTGACGGATGCCTTGCAAATAGTGTGATAATAAAGGCAACGGATTCCTGTGAAATAACTCGTTACGTTATCTTTATTAGCCGACAGAGAGAGAGAGAGCCCCCATCATCACGGCACACGCAGGCACTACCGCACCCATCATCACCGCACACGCAGGCACTACCGCACCCATCATCACCGCACACACACAGGCATTACCTCAGTGACGTTCCCGCTGACAGTGCAACTCCCTTCAGTTTCTGGGTGGAGCTCACAGGAGCAGCTGTGTTCTACTGCCGCTCCTGTCAGCTTCATGTAGCAGAGCTGAAACGTTGCGGGACCTCGTGTGGATTACGCCAGACCTGGAGGGGTATTTGGGGATTTTAATAAAGTGGTGAAAGAGGGTGTATTTTTGTCTTTTTTATTCCAAATGAAGTATTTTTTTGGGTGTATGTGTTTATTTACTTTCACTTACAAGTTAATCGTGGAATGTGTCTCATAGACGCCTGCCATGATTAACCTAGGACTTAGTGGCTAACTCCTTATTACCCCGATTGCCACCGCACCAGGGCAATTCGGGATGAGCCGGGTAGAGCCCCGGGACTGTCTCATCTAATGGATGTGGCAATTCTGGGCGGCTGCTGGCTGATATTTTTAGGATGAGGGGCTCCCCATAACCTATGGCTCCCCATCCTGAGAATACCAGCCTTCAGCCATGTGGCTTTACCTTGGCTGGTATCAAAATTTGGGGGGGTGGACTGCACGCCATTTTTTTTTTTTTTTTTAAATAATTTATTTATTGGACTGCATGATATAGACGTACCCACCGACGGCTGTGATTGGTTGCAGTGAGACAGCTGTCACTCAGCGTGGGGGCGTGTCTGACTGCAACCAATCATAGGCGCCGGTGGGCGGGGGAAGCAGTGAATACTAAATGAATAATGAGCGGCCGGCATTTCCAAAAGAGAAGCCACCAGAGAAGTGTGACAGCCATGCCGCATCGGTGAGTATGAGAGAGAGAGAGAGAGAGAGACGTAGACCGACATCGACGGTGAGAGAGACCGACAGAGAGTGACCAGTAGTGCTTTTCAACGATTTAGAACGTTCTGCTGGACATGCTGAGCATGCTCAGTAGAACGTGACGAAATCCAGCACCATATACATTCATTATGCCTCGTAACGGATCCCAACGAAATCCTTGATTACTGCTTGTCTGTGAGATGGCTGGTGCGCATGCGCGCCGGGAGCTGGCGGCTTGGGCGCATCCTGGAAGGTCTCTCTGAGTGATGTGGGCGGGACTTTGTGACGTCACCAGGGATTTCCCTGACCCGCGACGTCACTCTGAGGCCGGAAGTGATGCGCTCGTGGTGCCCGCTTGTGCTGCGCATGCGCCGCAGATGGCGGTCATCTCACATTCATTCAGGGCTTTAAATAGCCCAGCACACACAATCAAGGCATGGCCCCCCGAGGAAGCCCTACGCGAAACGCAGCGTCGGGGCCCCCTGGACAGCCCTACCGCATCTCATACTATGGGTGAGCATTTATAACTTTATGTAACCTGAAGTTCTATGGCGGCTGGTGTGCAGCTTTGTTAGATATCTGATGTAACTAACTTTATTTTATGTGCTGAGTTCTGGGTGTTTGCTATCCACTACCCACGGGCAGTATATTTCCATGTGGCTACTGGGATCCCTGCCTCTACCACCATATTATATATACATACTATAATGTCACAGGTGCTGCCGTGTCATTAACGGCAGTCAATGCTATATGGTGGGAGGAGTAGTCCCAGGCTTACTGGTGTTGCTGCGGTGTGTCTAGTGTTTTGGCTAACCCAGATATCAGCACTATTACACAAATATCAACTGTATTCTGATGTGGTTTGCACTATATGCCATTCGGAACTCTCTTATACTCACCGACTACTCTTACTGTGGTAGTACTGCTGTTCCTTGCACCTTTTCTCCCCATTTTGTACTGTGTGTTATTTGTATGAATTTTTGTATTGAATAAAATTATACCTTTTTAATATAAATTTGGATTATGACTCCGCTTTTTCTGAGTTCCTATATTGTTGGGAGTTTCCATATGTAAGAAATATGTTTATGATGCACCGGATGTATTTGATTGTATATATGCTCTGTGTTTTCACAGCTACACCATCTGGTAAAATGGACTTTAAGGCACATGAACAAACATGGCGTGCACAACTCGACCAAGTTTTTGGGGGAGAAAGTGGTGCAAGCATTGATTTTTAACTCTAAGGACTCTACTGACCTTACTAACAAATATAAAGAGCTCATGCACAAAAGACTACGGTTATGGTGGAATAAAGCCTTCCTGGAGAGGTACCTGACCTGTGGCCTTATCCCTAGAGGTTTACGGGTTCAGGTTTTTCCTGCTTTCCTCACGGAGGATGATGAATTTAAAAGTCAATGGGAGGAGCTAGCAACCAATTGCTCGAGGGGGTTCATTACATTGCTGGTAAAATACAATGAAAATTCCTTAATTGAACTTGATGTTGATCTGGGTACCACCCAGGATGACATTAGGAAATCACTTTCTCCTGAGAGATCTTCAAAATTTTATGCTGATCTCGATGTTGAAATCCAAAAGTGAGAAAAAGAAATCATAGGAACCAAGACCAAAAAATACCAAAGGGATCTCTTGGATTTTCAGAGCAATAAGGTGTATAGGTGGAGGAAACAATACAAAAATCCTAGACATTTGCAACGTGATCGCTCTGCCTCATTCTCGGCAGTTTCGTCTGTTGAGGACAATTCAGTTCGAAGGGAGGATGCTGAGGCTGGGAATGATCGGATGGGCTTTATCAGAAATTTGAGGTCTACCACACAATCGACCAAACGTAAGACAACACCACCTACACAGACTGATAAGAGATCCAGGAACATAACCTTGGAGGTAATTAATTTATCCTCTCACTCCATTACCCCCCAACAATGGGAGGTTCTGTCCCTGGGTCTCACATTTGTACCATCTAATCATTTTGATTATTTTACAGCCTTAAAGGATTTGCACCTTTTCTCAAGGAAAATTATTTAAAAAAAAAAAAACTACATTCCAAGAACAATCTTTCTGAATTGGGCCTCAACAGTCGAGCTGAACGGGAGGCGGTTCGTGTACTGGAGGAATTGGCAAGTGAGTCCACCCCTGATATACCTGACAGGTTTCCCCGCTCTATTCTCCCCAGGTCTACCACATTCCCCTCACTGTCCATATGTCCCCAGGTTGAGATCTTCACACAGTTGGTGGCTAACTATCTGAAACAGATTAATAATAAAAAGAAAAAGATAATCTCACTTCAGATCAAAGATTGGCCTTATATGAGTTGAAATCCTGGGATGACGTACTTTTTAAACCTGCGGACAAGGGGGGAATGTGGTTATTTGGCCTGTGGAGAAATACGAGCGTGAGGTGTTTAGGCAGCTCCGTAATAAGGAGGTTTATACCATTCTGACCCATAACCCCATGGGAAGTTTCTCTTCCATCCTACTCAAGATTTTGGAGCGGGCCCTAAACGCAGGTACCATTACCAAAAAAGTTTTTGATGGTCTTATGGTAAAAAATCCCATCATTCCTACATTTTACCTGCTGCCAAAAATACACAAAGACCCCCAGAATCCACCTGGACGTCCAATTGTTTCTGGCATAGGAGGGCTATGCGATCCAATTTGTAAATTTATAGAACATTATTTGCATCCTTTAGTGGAAACGCTGCCCTCCTATGTCAGACACTATGGACGTCCTTCTACGTCTTGATGGCATGACCTTGGAGCCAGACATGCTCCTGGTGGTTGCGGATGTTGAAAGCCTCTACACAAGTATAAATCATGCTGATGGCTTGGAGGCATCACAATTTTTTCTTTCCATGAGTAACCTTGATGGGGATTTGGTCAGTCTGGTGTTGGAGTTATTGCGGTTCATACTTACACATTTTTTTATTTTTAAGGATAGGTATTTTTTACAGCAACAGGGTACAGCCATGGGAGCGGCATGTGCCCCGTCGTATGCCAACCTCTTCCTGGGACTCTGGGAGAGGGGCATTTTCGGCGGGGCAGATGTTGCTCCCCAGGTACAAGGATGGTACAGGTACATCGATGATGTACTGTTCATCTGGCAGGGTTCACTTTATGATTTAAATATGTTTATGACAAGAAGATTGAACTGCAACGACTCCAACATCAGACTCACCTATAAGGCTGACAAACAGGAGATCGACTTCCTGGATATAAAAATCCTGGTACAGGCTGATGGTGCTGTACACACTGACCTATATAGAAAGGAGACCTCTGTTAATGCCCTCCTGCATGCCTCCTCTGCCCACACACCATCTACCATCAGGGCAATTCCGACGGGCCAGTTCCTCAGAGCCAAAAGGATTTGCTCTACGGGCATACTCTTCGAGTAACAGGCCAATGATTTGAGAGAGAGATTTACTGAGAGGGGCTATAGCAGGAGGTGCATTAGGAAAGGTTATCTTAGGGCCAAATCTAGCAACAGGAATGACCTTTTAGCACCTATTTCCAGACAGTCGTCTCCTGGGGCCATCCGATTTATCTCCACCTACAACCACCGATGGGATCTGATACGTCAAATTTTACAGCAGCATTGGTCCATTCTGCTCACTGAGCCAACGTTGGCTGGTGTTTTACCTACATCTCCCCTGATGACAGCAAGGAGGAGTATGAACCGGAAGGACCATCTGGTTAAAAGCCACTATGTGGCAAAGGTGAATAGTCCCTGGGCTGTGGGTGGGAGGAGGGTCGGCTTTTATCCATGCGGTGATTGCCTTGCATGCTCTAACATGGTGAGATCTACAATATTCTCTTCGGCGGATGGATCGAGAGATTTTAAAATACTTGACTTTATATCGTGCAGTAGTACATATGTGGTGTATTACGCCACATGTACCTGCAATCTAATTTATGTGGGCCTCACCTCCAGGGAACTGCGTGTTCGCACACGCGAACACGTAAGAGACATCTTGGCAGCACGCACCGCTGAGGAGCCGTCCCTCCTCAAACCCATACCGAGGCACTTCTATGTCCACCATAACTGTGATCCTGTTGGATTCAGGGTCCGTGGCATTGAGCAGGTTAGGATAGGTGCTAGAGGGGGTGATATGAAGCGCCTTCTGGCACAACGCGAATGTCGTTGGATTCATATTCTGGGAACACTTAGACCAGGTGGTCTTAATGAGCAACATAGCTTTGCTCCTTTTCTATAATTCGTGCTGAGCTCTTTCTTGGGTCCTTTGTTTTTATTGTGTTTCTTTTTAATTATTCTTATTTGTTTTTTATCTATTCCTTGCATAGGTTGATGGGATCCATATCATTTTCAACTGTTGATATCATCGCCTCGAGCAATAATAAACCCTTATGATGTATATCACTATAAATAATTGTTCTTCTTCGTGTATCATATGAATGTAGTTTTGTTATATTGTTGAACTTCATATGTATGATCCCTATCCCTATGCTTACGTGCTTCATGACTCTTTGATTACTGCTTGTCTGTGAGATGGCTGGTGCGCATGCGCGCCGGGAGCTGGCGGCTTGGGCGCATCCTGGAAGGTCTCTCTGAGTGATGTGGGCGGGACTTTGTGACGTCACCAGGGATTTCCCTGACCCGCGACGTCACTCTGAGGCCGGAAGTGATGCGCTCGTGGTGCCCGCTCGCGCTGCGCATGCGCCGCAGATGGCGGTCATCTCACATTCATTCAGGGCTTTAAATAGCCCGGCACACATAATCAAGGCATGGCCCCCCGAGGAAGCCATACGCGAAACGCAGCGTCGGGGCCCCCTGGACAGCCCTACCGCATCTCATACTATGGGTGAGCATTTATAACTTTATGTAACCTGAAGTTCTATGGCGGCTGGTGTGCAGCGTTGTTAGATATCTGATGTAACTAACTTTATTTTATGTGCTGAGTTCTGGGTGTTTGCTATCCACTACACACAGGCAGTATTTTTCCATGTGGCTACTGGGATCCCTGCCTCTACCACCATATTATATATACATACTATAATGTCACAGGTGCTGCCGTGTCATTAACGGCAGTCAATGCTATATGGTGGGAGGAGTAGTCCCAGGCTTACTGGTGTTGCTGCGGTGTGTCTAGTGTTTTGGCTAACCCAGATATCAGCACTATTACACAAATATCAACTGTATTCTGATGTGGTTTGCACTATATGCCATTCGGAACTCTTATACTCACCGACTACTCTTACTGTGGTAGTACTGCTGTTCCTTGCACCTTATCTCCCCATTTTTTTACTGTGTTATTTGTATGAATTTTTGTATTGAATAAAATTATACCTTTTTAATATAAATTTGGATTATGACTCCGCTTTTTCTGAGTTCCTATACCTACCACAATGTCTAAGGATCACCCTTATGCTAAGCATTCAAAATCTCCAAAAGATAGGAGTAATATCTTCCGTACCAGAGACAGAGGTGGGTCACTGTCACTATTCCGGTCTGTTCTTGATAAAAAAAAAAAAAAAAAACGGTGCTCGCAGGCTGATTATAAATCTGAAACCATTAAATCGTCATATCGTCTAAAGACGTTTTAAAATGGAGTCCGTCAAATCCACCATACCTCTTATCAGTCACGGGTTTTTCATGGCTATCAATTTAAAGGATGCATATTATCACATCCCAATCTGTCACGCTCACAAAAAATCTTCCGTTTCACAGTTCGTCACAACGGGTTTCTCCGTCACTACCAATTCAACGCCCTCCTGTTTGGTCTCTTTTCAGCCCCTCGGGTGTTCACCAAGCTAATGGGGGAGGTGGTGGTATTCATACAAAGTCAGAACATTTGTGTCATTCCTTACCTCGACAACAGGTACTGACAATCCTCAAAATCCTACACAGATTGGGATTGGTGATAAATACTCAAAAAATCGGACCTACTTCCCTCTACAAGGAATGTCTTCCTCGGAGTTATGCTGGGCTTCATCAAACAAATGTCCTTTCTACCCATAGACAAACAAGTGAGGGTGAAAAACAAAGTTTTTGCCCTGCATCATCAGCGATGGATAACCCTAAGGGGCACTTTGCACACAACGACATCGCAAGCCGATGCTTGCGATGCCAAGCACGATAGTCTCCGTCCCCGTCGCAGCAGCGATATCTTGTGATAGCAGCCGTAGCGAACATTATCGCTACGGCAGCTTCACATGGACTCACCTGCCTTGCGACATTGATCTGGCCGGCGACCCACCTCCTTATTAAGGGGGCGGGTCGTGCGGCGTCATAGCGACGTCACACGGCAGGCGGCCAATAGAAGCGGAGGAGCGGTGATGAGCGGGACGTAAACTTCCCGCTCACCTCTGTCCTTCCGCATAGCCGGCGTGAGCTGCAGGACGCAGGTAGATGTTCCTCGCTCCTGCGGCTTCACACACAGCGATTTGTGCTGCCGCAGGAACGAGGAACAACATCGTACCTGTCGCAGTCACGTAATTATGGAATTCCCAGACACTACACCGATGATACGATTACGATGATTTTGCGCTCGTTAATTGTATCATCTAGGATTTACACACTACGATGTCGGGTGCGACGCCAGAAGTGCGTCACTTTCGACATGACCCCTCCGACATCGCACCTGCGATGTCGTAGTGTGCAAAGTGCCCCTAAGAGGTCCCTGAGCAAAAAGATATCTTTGCCAGGTCCGTTAAAAACATCTTTGCTGTGGTGAATGATTCCAGCTCATCTACAAAGGGGAGACTGCTGGAATCGGGAATCACTGATGACGAATACAACGGATGCCAGCCAGAGAAGCTGGGGAGCGATAGTCTCTCAAGTTCCCTTTCAAGGTCTCTGGTCCCAGGAGGTCAACTGCACATACACAATTTACCGAAAGCTAGAAGCTGTGGACGAAGCTGTCAGAGCAGCAGCCCCCATGATCCAAGGGGCACACGTGATAGTCTACTCGGACAATATGACGTCTGTGGCACACCTTCGTCATCAAGGAAGTACACGCCACATGAGCCTTCAAAGGATTTCCGCAAAAATATTTTGTTGGGCAGAAAGACATCTCCTATCTCTGTCGGCCATCCATCTGAAGGGTTCCGCAAATACCCAGGCGGATTATCTCAGCAGGAAGGACATTCATCCTGGGGAATGGTCTTTGAAGGCAGACGTATTCCACATCTTAGTCCTGAGTTGGGGCTGTCCAGAGGTGGATCTCTTTGCGAACAAACAGAACGCAAAAGTAGATCGACTTTTTTTACTGAATCTTAGGCCGAAAATACACAACCGTTAAAACCACGTCCGTGTAAAACGGGCCGTTTTTCGGGTCCGTTTTCCGTTTTTTAGGTCCGTTTTTATGGTATGTGTGGCCTGCATATGTATCCCGTATGCTAGCCGTATGTGCGTGTGAAATGTCCGTGTGTACGTGTGAAACTTAACTGACGTGTTTGTGTTGTCCGTGTGGAATGTCCGTGTGTGATGCAAAATGTCGTTTACTACATGTCGGCAGACAGCAGACAGAGTAGCGTGATGAGAATCAACTCGGGTGAACTTCACCCGACTTCATTGTCATGCTACGGCTCTGTCTGTGTGCCGTGTACTGATTAGCGGTCACCTGTGAAGGATTCACCGGTGACCGCTAATCCCCCGAGTGACTGAAGTTCCCCCCCCCCTCTCATACTCACCGATCCCCGATCACCACCGGCGCTGCACGGCGTTCATACTGCTCCGGCGGCTTTTTCTAATTTGAAAAAGCCGGCCGCTCATTAAACAATCTCGTATTCCCTGCTTTCCCCGCCCACCGGCGCCTATGATTGGTTGCAGTGTGTTAAAAAATATACTCTTAAATATATTTTTCTTCAAATACGTAAAGGCGCATGAATGAAAAGACCTCAAAAATGTAAAAATAAATGTATTTTATCTATTTAAAAATGGTTGCCAGGGTTCAGTTACAGGAAGGAAAAATAATATACTTTGATAGCTTACGCAAAGAGTTCATTTAGTCCATAATGATCAATGGGAAGTCTTTACCCATCTTTCTTTGGTTCCTGAACGGCAATGCGGATGATGTCATCTCTTAGGCCGGACAACGTGTCTTCATCTTGCACAGGAGTCTTCTGACAGCAGGCAATGTGGAGGAGCGAGCCAATAGCCCCCTCCATCGTGTATTATATACCAGCTGTTTAGTCCATATAGGGTGTTCTAGTGGAACATAGTTGAATATAGTTCCATATTACGTAACCTTCTGGAAGCTTCGGGAAGCTTCGGGAAGAATATATAAATATCCTTCCATGCCAGTACTCAAGTATACTCAATATAGATATTTTAATACTTATCCCTTATAAAAACTTAATTAATAAACTATGCCCTCCAACATAAACAGAACTGTGAACTTATATGTCCTTCTATAAAATATTTGATAACTAGATGTATTAATTTTAATGTTTTTACAATTCCCCCTTGAAGCGGGTGGAATAACCCCGAAAATTAATTAATACATCATTAAAACAACAAATCTTCTTTCCTTATTTGGCGATAATGGATTAATATCAATAATAATGATGAATAATAATTAATTTGCATTATTCATGTTATAAGTTCAATAATATAATAATGTTGATTCCTGTTATGACAGGCTGTGACTCATCAATCATATAAAAATGTATAAAACTATACTTCGCTAGACCTAAAAAGAAATGCAAAAACCAAATCCGGTCACCATATGATGTCCTCTGAGTTGATGTCTTCTAATCTCCGATGTAATCCGGCATAAACACAGTCTCTTAGAAATAAATCCTTTGATAAAAATGAATGGTTACCAATTCATACAGTCCCATATTGCGTTTATCATTGTTAGATCAAAGTCCATAAACTTTATTTTTTATTGCAAAGTCCATAGCCAATGTTGATAAACCACAGTTCATGAGTGTAGAAGAATAGCAAAAATCTATGATGTCTGTGCAATGTAATTTACATTAGTCACCTTTTATCCTCCATGCTGCCTGTTGTCGAATAACAGATGTTAAGACGTTCTTGGTCAGCACGACAGGGGTTAACTTTAACACATCATTGTTCTTCTTAGTATCTGTAGGGAGGTCTTAATGCACAGACCATGTGTCATTGTCCATCCTTGAACCATAGGAGCATTATGTTTCTGAGATGCATGCACGGTAAATGTATTTTGTATGTTACACAGTCTTATTTGAGACGTTACCTTTTGGACCTTTTTGCAGAATCCCTTTTAACTTTAGGAAAAATATAAAGTCGTTTTATCTTTTGTAATCTTGATTGAAGATTTCACTCCCTAATCTAAATACCAAATATGGCAATAACTATCACTAATAAATGTCACAGCATTTCATAACTCTAATACTATAATACCATATCATTATTATTATCGTAAAAGTATTAATATAATTGATACTCAGAATGATAAAATACTGCATAATGGTATAGACAATAGTATTTTCTTGTAATGACCTTTTTTGTCATTGGTGCATTACCCTTCCAAACCCATAGGTGGCAATGTGTTGAATGTAACCAAAATATAATATAAAATATGAAACAATATAATGTGTACCTATAACATGTATCTTATTATAAATATGAAAAGCAACAGTGTAGCTTATTTAGTTAGATCATTTGTAAAATTATAAACCAAAGCAAATAACCTTTTAGAAAAGACTGGATGATTCCATCAAAACACTAATAATACCCATTATAAATTATTATTGATTGAAAATATAATATATATTATTTGTAAATATAGGAAGGTAAACCTAGATGTACCTCGATCTTCCATCTTTATTACTCTAATTTAATTTATTTGATTTGTCTATTATTTATTAAATAACCTACTATAAAGAAATGTGTAACTATAAGTAATATCTCATCCTTATTGTGTTAACATATTAATATAAAAATAATGTATTACTAGGAAATAAACAATTGTATATATTGATGAAGGAAGTATCTTTTCTTCCAAAAAAAATGGAACTTTTCCCTTTTAATATGATTCATATTTAATAAAGTAATATTCTTATATTAGATATTACTGAACTAAATATTGAAGTGTTTTCTCAATTGAGATATTTAAAATCTGAAAATGTGAATATTAAATAATAATTAATATAAAAAAATAGGAATCAAAGGAAAAATGAAAATCGGAATAAAAATAAAAATTGAAATAAAAATAAGGCCTTCTATGTATATAACACCTATGTCTTTAATAATACATAACCTTAATGTTACCAGTATCTTATAGGATTACCATACCTATCAGTAACCTATAAAAATAATTAAGTCATGTAACCTTGCAAATAATACACTTCTCTTAGTATATAAATGCATTATGATATATATATATATATATTTTTTTTCCAATTCTTCCTTTGTACTTGAAATATTAATTATTAAAGTATCCTGTAAACACATATATTTATCAAATATAAATGTGTGTGATTGAGACCAAACCTCCCCCTTTCAATATCATGAAATATGATATTATAAAAATTAATATGTTTAGATTAAATTAAATTAAAATTTGTGTTGTATATCTTCAAGACCATATTATAAATCTCACTTCCATATTTGAAAAGAAAAATGATTACCAATCTATGTATCAGTAAAAGAAGTGACTTAACACAAAAGATCCTAACATCTCTATATTAAAGAAATATGTCTAAAAATAATATATATATATATATATCCGGTATAAATTCCTTCATTTATACTTATGTACTATAACCTATTTATTCTAATAGTATATATACATATATTATAACCTCGAAATTAAAACAAAAATTCCCCTTTTTTTTTTTTCTGGATCCAAGTACTCTGACTTTAGCATTAGCAGCTGCTCAAACAATCAATCATTCATAGACACATCTATGCACACAAGACTGTCATGGTTCTTTAACATATACTTTCACATAAAAACATTGACGGACACAAATCCCTGTTTTCCCAATTATTCTATGCGCATTTCAAAGATTATGTTACTAATTTGAAGTACTTCTCGAAAAAAACAAATTCCAATGTATTACCTACTGTACATATGACCATGGAACAAACATTTATTATTAGCTTTAGTACCAAGTCACATGCTCTGATACGTGCAAAGAACACCATTCCAAAACAGCAAGCAATTTTACTACACTCCAAAGCTCAGATTACATTTCTAATAACTCTATAGAAGATATATATATATTCATAAAAGAAACGTTAAAGCAATAATACTCTGGCAATTGGTACCTGAGAAAATAATAATTATTAATTAATCGTGCTTTATATGTTACCTGATTGAGGACAAGAACAAATGTATAAATAAAAAGTTAATACTTCATCAATCTGCTTTACTGATAAATTCTGAGGGAAATAAAAGAATAAAATTATTATCATATTTATGATAAAAATGAAACACTTGAAATCTGTTACTTTCTCTTATTGTTTTATTTTAAATATTATTATTCATATACAGAGATCAAATTATTTATTTATAACATAAAACTATCATTTTACTAAATGAAAATATGACCTTGATTTACTATCACTACCTTTAATATATATATATATATATATATATATATATATATATATATATATATATATGTATTGATTCACTGTATATGAATAAGCATATTTATCAAACAATAAAATTAATTTACCCAGAAATCCACTTTATTTAACTGAAGACCATACCTAATTTTTTCTTCAAAGATTCGATTTATTAGATTCCCTTTGAACTTATAGGAATCTCGGAACTTATGTAATTCAAGGCTTTCTCTTATATGAGAGAGAATGTCTCTCTCTGAAAGACCACCCAGCTGTTGCTGACTATCAAATCCTAACCCAGGGAGAGGATCTCCACAAGACACCTGTTTCTCTCTTTCTAAGCTTTTACTCATCATTTGTCTGGGATTTTCAATCCCAGTGACCAATCCCTTCACTGGTGACAGGGGTTTTTCCTGTGGAAAAAGACTTTTAGATGACAAAAATTGGGGTGGATTATATGGTTTATAACACGTATGCATCTTCCTCCGAATCTCATATACCCTGTCACAGAAATATCTGGATCTGGGAGACACTGTTGGTTTTTCACAAAAACTCTCCCTTTTTCGTGTTGGTTTTTCAGAACTAATTAATTTCTGTTTTGACTGACTTTTTCTAACAAAATCGATAAATGTCGTACATTCGAATAGGGACTTTTTATTTAATGCCACCGCACAGGCTGCATTATCAAGGAAATGAAATTTCTTGATGAATAAACGTATCATTCCATCCAATCTGACATTTGGAATGACCGCCCTATACAAACGTTCAAAAACGGACATAAATGAGAACGTACTCTCATTCTGTTCAATTTGTAATTCCTTCAACATCTCATAGTTTGGATCAGATTCATTCCTTGTACAGAAGATGAGATTTTTCAGCCTTATGATATCATTATCATTTGAACAATCCAATGTCTCATTGTCAGAAGACTTTTTTAATGCCAATTGTCTAAAAAAATGCTGAGGTAACCACATACAGAATAACTGATTCGTCTCACTATTGGTTAAATTTAACTTCTCAATGGAACTTTCAAATATCTCTGAATTTCTGCAAACATGTATTTTAGGATTATATGCGGGAATTAATTTGCATATGTCCATTAAATTTTTTCTAAGTTTAATCCCTAACTTAGCCTGTTCCATTTTTAGAAACTGATCGTCGCCATTTTCTCTCTGCACGTGTCCTTTCTGCACGTCTCCCACTCTGGCTCCTCCCCCTTCTGGCTTCTCTACGTCATTTCCTGCTTCTTTCTCAGTATCTTGAAAGGCACCTTGATTAGGTAACACGTGTCTGCCGCCATTATCAAGATTCTGATTTGAATTACAGTCTAAATCATCTGACTGATCATTTACAACATTACAGTCAGAATTCACAATATTACTGACTGACATTTCAGGTTCTAAGCAGTCTTTGGATTTCTCTATCACTGACTCTCCTGACAATTCAGGTTGTCTATTTCCACCATTTTTACACTTTTCTACGATTAACTTGTGAAAATCATAGACTAAATGACAGACATTTCTGATTTTCTGTTTCTCTCTATTAAAAGACCTTGCACATTCTATACGTGAATTCTCAAGTTCACACTCCTCATAAAAGCGTAACCAAATCTCTTCTACATTAGAAATATCTGGATAAGTGAACTGAAGTTTACTTTGTTTAATATATGAAGAGATAAAATCCATTTTCTTACCTGAAATGATCAGATGATCTGATGGATGATCCTGTAAGACTTGATTCACCTTGTTCAACCCGTCCAATACTTCTTATGGACTGACTCTATCTTTCTTGCTCAAAAATACGTCAAAAGTTAACTTCTGTGGCTTTATAAAGTCTTTAAAGTTCATTTAAAAAAAAAAAAACATTCATGCTACTTGACTTATACGTATTTCCTAGGTTCTGCGTGATTTTTATAAATTGTCGATTCCTGATCCTTTGCAGGAGATACTTAAAATACTTATGACTTTGATAACTTCGACCCCCCTTATGCAAAGTGAAGGAACAACAAAAAAATGTAAAAAAATCACGAATAGCTGACTCGCCAAAATGTTAAAAAAATATACTCTTAAATATATTTTTCTTCAAATACGTAAAGGCGCATGAATGAAAAGACCTCAAAAATGTAAAAATAAATGTATTTTATCTATTTAAAAATGGTTGCCAGGGTTCAGTTACAGAAAGGAAAAAATAATATACTTTGATAGTTTACGCAAAGAGTTCATTTAGTCCATAATAATCAATGGGAAGTCTTTACCCATCTTTCTTTGATTCCTGAACGGCAATGCTGGGTATGTCATCTCTTAGTGTGTCTTCATCTTTGCAGCCTCGAGTCTTCTCACAGCAGGCAATGTGGAGAGCGACCAGTAGCCCCCTCCATCGTGCATTATATACCAGCTGTTCAGACCATATAGGGCATTCTAGTGTAACACAGTTGAATATAGTTCCATATTACGTAACCTTCTGGAAACTTCGGAAAGCTTCGGGAAGGATTCAAATATATCCCTCCATGCTCATCACTCAAGTATATTCAATATGGGCATATTTATCCCTTATAAACTTTATTAATAACCTATGCCCTCCAACATGAACAGAACTATGAACGTATATGTCTTACTATGAAATATTTGATAACTTGATGTATTAATTTCAATCATTTTACACTGGAAAGCTGGGTATGCGGGATATATCCATTACACTGTATACTGTACATATATCATGTTCATTCCCCATGTCTCTTGCTCAGTACAGTTACTGGAAAGCTGGGTATATGGGATACTGTATATCCATTACACTGTATACTGTACATATATCATGTTCATTCCCCATGTCTCTTGCTCAGTACAGTTACTGGAAAGCTGGGTATGTGGGATATATCCATTACACTGTATACTGTACATATATTATGTTCATTCCCCATGTCTCTTGCTCAGGAAAGTTACTGGAAAGCTGGGTATGTGGGATATATCCATTACACTGTATACTGTATATATATCATGTTCATTCCCCATGTCTCTTGCTCAGTACAGTTCCTGGAAAGCTGGGTATGTGGGATACTGTATATCCATTACACTGTATACTGTACATATATTATGTTCATTCCCCATGTCTCTTGCTCAGTACAGTTACTGAAAAGCTGGGTATGTGGGAAACTGTATATCAATTACACTGTATACTGTACATATATCATGTTTATTCCCCATGTCTCTTGCTCAGTACAGTTCCTGGAAAGCTGGGTTTGTGGGATATATCCATTACACTGTATACTGTACATATATCATGTTCATTCCCCATGTCTCTTGCTCAGTACAGTTACTGGAAAGCTGGGTATGTGGGATATATCCATTACACTGTATACTGTATATATATTATGTTCATTCCCCATGTCTCTTGCTCAGGAAAGTTACTGGAAAGCTGGGTATGTGGGATATATCCATTACACTGTATACTGTACATAAATCATGTTCATTCCCCATGTCTCTTGCTCAGTACAGTGACAGGAAAGCTGGGTATGTAGGATACTGTATATCCATTACACTGTATACTGTACATATATCATGTTCATTCCCCATGTCTCTTGCTCAGTACAGTTACTGGAAAGCTGGGTATGTGGGATATATCCATTACACTGTATACTGTACATATATTATGTTCATTCCCCATGTCTCTTGCTCAGGAAAGTTACTGGAAAGCTGGGTATGTGGGATATATCCATTACACTGTATACTGTACATATATCATGTTCATTCCCCATGTCTCTTGCTCAGTACAGTTCCTGGAAAGCTGGGTATGTGGGATACTGTATATCCATTACACTGTATACTGTACATATATTATGTTCATTCCCCATGTCTCTTGCTCAGTACAGTTACTGAAAAGCTGGGTATGTGGGAAACTGTATATCCATTACACTGTATACTGTACATATATCATGTTTATTCCCCATGTCTCTTGCTCAGTACAGTTCCTGGAAAGCTGGGTTTGTGGGATATATCCATTACACTGTATACTGTACATATATCATGTTCATTCCCCATGTCTCTTGCTCAGTACAGTTACTGGAAAGCTGGGTATGTGGGATATATCCATTACACTGTATACTGTATATATATTATGTTCATTCCCCATGTCTCTTGCTCAGGAAAGTTACTGGAAAGCTGGGTATGTGGGATATATCCATTACACTGTATACTGTACATAAATCATGTTCATTCCCCATGTCTCTTGCTCAGTACAGTGACTGGAAAGCTGGGTATGTGGGATATATCCATTACACTGTATACTGTACATATATTATGTTCATTCCCCATCTCTTGCTCAGTACAGTTACTGGAAAGCTGGGTATGTGGGATATATCCATTACACTGTATACTGTACATATATTATGTTCATTCCCCATCTCTTGCTCAGTACAGTTACTGGAAAGCTGGGTATGTGGGATATATCCATTACACTGTATACTGTATATATATTATGTTCATTCCCCATGTCTCTTGCTCAGGAAAGTTACTGGAAAGCTGGGTATGTGGGATATATCCATTACACTGTATACTGTATATATATCATGTTCATTCCCCATGTCTCTTGCTCAGTACAGTTCCTGGAAAGCTGGGTATGTGGGATACTGTATATCCATTACACTGTATACTGTACATATATTATGTTCATTCCCCATGTCTCTTGCTCAGTACAGTTACTGGAAAGCTGGGTATGTGGGATATATCCATTACACTGTATACTATACATATATTATGTTCATTCCCCATGTCTCTTGCTCAGTACAGTTACTGGAAAGCTGGGTATGTGGGATATATCCATTACACTGTATACTGTATATATATTATGTTCATTCCCCATGTCTTTTGCTCAGGAAAGTTACTGGAAAGCTGGGTATGTGGGATATATCCATTACACTGTATACTGTACATAAATCATGTTCATTCCCCATGTCTCTTGCTCAGTACAGTGACTGGAAAGCTGGGTATGTAGGATACTGTATATCCATTACACTGTATACTGTACATATATCATGTTCATTCCCCATGTCTCTTGCTCAGTACAGTTCCTGGAAAGCTGAGTATGTGGGATATATCCATTACACTGTATACTGTACATATATTATGTTCATTCCCCATCTCTTGCTCAGTACAGTTACTGGAAAGCTGGGTATGTGGGATATATCCATTACACTGTATACTGTACATATATTATGTTCATTCCCCATCTCTTGCTCAGTACAGTTACTGGAAAGCTGGGTATGTGGGATATATCCATTACACTGTATACTGTATATATATTATGTTCATTCCCCATGTCTCTTGCTCAGGAAAGTTACTGGAAAGCTGGGTATGTGGGATATATCCATTACACTGTATACTGTATATATATCATGTTCATTCCCCATGTCTCTTGCTCAGTACAGTTACTGGAAAGCTGGGTATGTGGGATACTGTATATCCATTACACTGTATACTGTACATATATTATGTTCATTCCCCATGTCTCTTGCTCAGTACAGTTACTGGAAAGCTGGGAATGCGGGATATATCCATTACACTGTATACTGTACATATATCATGTTCATTCCCCATGTCTCTTGCTCAGTACAGTTACTGGAAAGCTGGGTATGTGGGATATATCCATTACACTGTATACTGTACATATATCATGTTCATTCCCCATGTCTCTTGCTCAGTACAGTTACTGGAAAGCTGGGTATGTGGGATATATCCATTACACTGTATACTGTACATATATTATGTTCATTCCCCATGTCTCTTGCTCAGGAAAGTTACTGGAAAGCTGGGTATGTGGGATATATCCATTACACTGTATACTGTATATATATCATGTTCATTCCCCATGTCTCTTGCTCAGTACAGTTCCTGGAAAGCTGGGTATGTGGGATACTGTATATCCATTACACTGTATACTGTACATATATTATGTTCATTCCCCATGTCTCTTGCTCAGTACAGTTACTGGAAAGCTGGGTTTGTGGGATATATCCATTACACTGTATACTGTACATATATCATGTTCATTCCCCATGTCTCTTGCTCAGTACAGTTACTGGAAAGCTGGGTATGTGGGATATATCCATTACACTGTACTGTACATATATTATGTTCATTCCCCATGTCTCTTGCTCAGAACAGTTACTGGAAAGCTGGGTATGTGGGATATATCCATTACACTGTATACTGTACATATATTATGTTCAGTCCCCATCTCTCTTGCTCAGTACAGTTACTGGAAAGCTGGGTATGTGGGATACTGTATATCCATTACACTGTATACTGTACATATATTATGTTCATTCCCCATGTCTCTTGCTCAGTACAGTTACTGGAAAGCTGGGTATGTGGGATATATCCATTACACTGTATACTGTACATATATTATGTTCATTCCCCATCTCTCTTGCTCAGTACAGTTACTGGAAAGCTGGGTATGTGGGAAACTGTATATCCATTACACTGTATACTGTACATATATCATGTTCATTCCCCATGTCTCTTGCTCAGTACAGTTCCTGGAAAGCTGGGTATGTGGGATATATCCATTACACTGTATACTGTACATATATCATGTTCATTCCCCATGTCTCTTGCTCAGTACAGTTACTGGAAAGCTGGGTATGTGGGATATATCCATTACACTGTATACTGTACATATATTATGTTCATTCCCCATGTCTCTTGCTCAGTACAGTTACTGGAAAGCTGGGTATGTGGGATATATCCATTACACTGTATACTGTACATATATTATGTTCATTCCCCATCTCTCTTGCTCAGTACAGTTACTGGAAAGCTGGGTATGTGGGATACTGTATATCCATTACACTGTATACTTGTACATATATTATGTTCATTCCCCATGTCTCTTGCTCAGTACAGTTACTGGAAAGCTGGGTTTGTGGGATATATCCATTACACTGTATATTGTACATATATCATGTTCATTCCCCATGTCTCTTGCTCAGTACAGTTACTGGAAAGCTGGGTTTGTGGGATATATCCATTACACTGTATATTGTACATATATCATGTTCATTCCCCATGTCTCTTGCTCAGTACAGTTACTGGAAAGCTGGGTATGTGGGATATATCCATTACACTGTACTGTACATATATTATGTTCATTCCCCATGTCTCTTGCTCAGTACAGTGACTGGAAAGCTGGGTATGTGGGATATATCCATTACACTGTATACTGTACATATATTATGTTCATTCCCCATCTCTCTTGCTCAGTACAGTTACTGGAAAGCTGGGTATGTGGGATACTGTATATCCATTACACTGTATACTTGTACATATATTATGTTCATTCCCCATGTCTCTTGCTCAGTACAGTTACTGGAAAGCTGGGTTTGTGGGATATATCCATTACACTGTATATTGTACATATATCATGTTCATTCCCCATGTCTCTTGCTCAGTACAGTTACTGGAAAGCTGGGTTTGTGGGATATATCCATTACACTGTATACTGTACATATATTATGTTCATTCCCCATCTCTTGCTCAGTACAGTTACTGGAAAGCTGGGTATGTGGGATATATCCATTACACTGTACTGTACATATATTATGTTCATTCCCCATGTCTCTTGCTCAGTACAGTGACTGGAAAGCTGGGTATGTGGGATATATCCATTACACTGTATACTGTACATATATTATGTTCATTCCCCATCTCTTGCTCAGTACAGTTACTGGAAAGCTGGGTATGCGGGATATATCCATTACACTGTATACTGTACATATATCATGTTCATTCCCCATGTCTCTTGCTCAGTACAGTTACTGGAAAGCTGGGTATATGGGATACTGTATATCCATTACACTGTATACTGTACATATAATATGTTCATTCCCCATGTCTCTTGCTCAGTACAGTTACTGGAAAGCTGGGTATGTGGGATATATCCATTACACTGTATACTGTACATATATTATGTTCATTCCCCATGTCTCTTGCTCAGGAAAGTTACTGGAAAGCTGGGTATGTGGGATATATCCATTACACTGTATACTGTATATATATCATGTTCATTCCCCATGTCTCTTGCTCAGTACAGTTCCTGGAAAGCTGGGTATGTGGGATACTGTATATCCATTACACTGTATACTGTACATATATTATGTTCATTCCCCATGTCTCTTGCTCAGTACAGTTACTGAAAAGCTGGGTATGTGGGAAACTGTATATCCATTACACTGTATACTGTACATATATCATGTTCATTCCCCATGTCTCTTGCTCAGTACAGTTCCTGGAAAGCTGGGTTTGTGGGATATATCCATTACACTGTATACTGTACATATATCATGTTCATTCCCCATGTCTCTTGCTCAGTACAGTTACTGGAAAGCTGGGTATGTGGGATATATCCATTACACTGTATACTGTATATATATTATGTTCATTCCCCATGTCTCTTGCTCAGGAAAGTTACTGGAAAGCTGGGTATGTGGGATATATCCATTACACTGTATACTGTACATATATCATGTTCATTCCCCATGTCTCTTGCTCAGTACAGTTACTGGAAAGCTGGGTATGTGGGATATATCCATTACACTGTACTGTACATATATTATGTTCATTCCCCATGTCTCTTGCTCAGAACAGTTACTGGAAAGCTGGGTATGTGGGATATATCCATTACACTGTATACTGTACATATATTATGTTCATTCCCCATCTCTCTTGCTCAGTACAGTTACTGGAAAGCTGGGTATGTGGGATACTGTATATCCATTACACTGTATACTGTACATATATTATGTTCATTCCCCATGTCTCTTGCTCAGTACAGTGACTGGAAAGCTGGGTATGTGGGATATATCCATTACACTGTATACTGTACATATATTATGTTCATTCCCCATCTCTTGCTCAGTACAGTTACTGGAAAGCTGGGTATGCGGGATATATCCATTACACTGTATACTGTACATATATCATGTTCATTCCCCATGTCTCTTGCTCAGTACAGTTACTGGAAAGCTGGGTATATGGGATACTGTATATCCATTACACTGTATACTGTACATATATCATGTTCATTCCCCATGTCTCTTGCTCAGTACAGTTACTGGAAAGCTGGGTATGTGGGATATATCCATTACACTGTATACTGTACATATATTATGTTCATTCCCCATGTCTCTTGCTCAGGAAAGTTACTGGAAAGCTGGGTATGTGGGATATATCCATTACACTGTATACTGTATATATATCATGTTCATTCCCCATGTCTCTTGCTCAGTACAGTTCCTGGAAAGCTGGGTATGTGGGATACTGTATATCCATTACACTGTATACTGTACATATATTATGTTCATTCCCCATGTCTCTTGCTCAGTACAGTTACTGAAAAGCTGGGTATGTGGGAAACTGTATATCCATTACACTGTATACTGTACATATATCATGTTCATTCCCCATGTCTCTTGCTCAGTACAGTTCCTGGAAAGCTGGGTTTGTGGGATATATCCATTACACTGTATACTATACATATATCATGTTCATTCCCCATGTCTCTTGCTCAGTACAGTTACTGGAAAGCTGGGTATGTGGGATATATCCATTACACTGTATACTGTATATATATTATGTTCATTCCCCATGTCTCTTGCTCAGGAAAGTTACTGGAAAGCTGGGTATGTGGGATATATCCATTACACTGTATACTGTACATAAATCATGTTCATTCCCCATGTCTCTTGCTCAGTACAGTGACTGGAAAGCTGGGTATGTAGGATACTGTATATCCATTACACTGTATACTGTACATATATCATGTTCATTCCCCATGTCTCTTGTTCAGTACAGTTCCTGGAAAGCTGGGTATGTGGGATATATCCATTACACTGTATACTGTACATATATTATGTTCATTCCCCATCTCTTGCTCAGTACAGTTACTGGAAAGCTGGGTATGTGGGATATATCCATTACACTGTATACTGTACATATATTATGTTCATTCCCCATCTCTTGCTCAGTACAGATACTGGAAAGCTGGGTATGTGGGATATATCCATTACACTGTATACTGTATATATATTATGTTCATTCCCCATGTCTCTTGCTCAGGAAAGTTACTGGAAAGCTGGGTATGTGGGATATATCCATTACACTGTATACTGTATATATATCATGTTCATTCCCCATGTCTCTTGCTCAGTACAGTTCCTGGAAAGCTGGGTATGTGGGATACTGTATATCCATTACACTGTATACTGTACATATATTATGTTCATTCCCCATGTCTCTTGCTCAGTACAGTTACTGGAAAGCTGGGTATGTGGGATATATCCATTACACTGTATACTGTATATATATTATGTTCATTCCCCATGTCTTTTGCTCAGGAAAGTTACTGGAAAGCTGGGTATGTGGGATATATCCATTACACTGTATACTGTACATAAATCATGTTCATTCCCCATGTCTCTTGCTCAGTACAGTGACTGGAAAGCTGGGTATGTAGGATACTGTATATCCATTACACTGTATACTGTACATATATCATGTTCATTCCCCATGTCTCTTGCTCAGTACAGTTCCTGGAAAGCTGGGTATGTGGGATATATCCATTACACTGTATACTGTACATATATTATGTTCATTCCCCATCTCTTGCTCAGTACAGTTACTGGAAAGCTGGGTATGTGGGATATATCCATTACACTGTATACTGTACATATATTATGTTCATTCCCCATCTCTTGCTCAGTACAGTTACTGGAAAGCTGGGTATGCGGGATATATCCATTACACTGTATACTGTACATATATCATGTTCATTCCCCATGTCTCTTGCTCAGTACAGTTACTGGAAAGCTGGGTATGTGGGATATATCCATTACACTGTATACTGTACATATATCATGTTCATTCCCCATGTCTCTTGCTCAGTACAGTTACTGGAAAGCTGGGTATGTGGGATATATCCATTACACTGTATACTGTACATATATTATGTTCATTCCCCATGTCTCTTGCTCAGGAAAGTTACTGGAAAGCTGGGTATGTGGGATATATCCATTACACTGTATACTGTATATATATCATGTTCATTCCCCATGTCTCTTGCTCAGTACAGTTCCTGGAAAGCTGGGTATGTGGGATACTGTATATCCATTACACTGTATACTGTACATATATTATGTTCATTCCCCATGTCTCTTGCTCAGTACAGTTACTGAAAAGCTGGGTATGTGGGAAACTGTATATCCATTACACTGTATACTGTACATATATCATGTTCATTCCCCATGTCTCTTGCTCAGTACAGTTCCTGGAAAGCTGGGTTTGTGGGATATATCCATTACACTGTATACTGTACATATATCATGTTCATTCCCCATGTCTCTTGCTCAGTACAGTTACTGGAAAGCTGGGTATGTGGGATATATCCATTACACTGTACTGTACATATATTATGTTCATTCCCCATGTCTCTTGCTCAGAACAGTTACTGGAAAGCTGGGTATGTGGGATATATCCATTACACTGTATACTGTACATATATTATGTTCATTCCCCATCTCTCTTGCTCAGTACAGTTACTGGAAAGCTGGGTATGTGGGATACTGTATATCCATTACACTGTATACTGTACATATATTATGTTCATTCCCCATGTCTCTTGCTCAGTACAGTTACTGGAAAGCTGGGTATGTGGGATATATCCATTACACTGTATACTGTACATATATTATGTTCATTCCCCATCTCTCTTGCTCAGTACAGTTACTGGAAAGCTGGGTATGTGGGAAACTGTATATCCATTACACTGTATACTGTACATATATCATGTTCATTCCCCATGTCTCTTGCTCAGTACAGTTCCTGGAAAGCTGGGTATGTGGGATATATCCATTACACTGTATATTGTACATATATCATGTTCATTCCCCATGTCTCTTGCTCAGTACAGTTACTGGAAAGCTGGGTTTGTGGGATATATCCATTACACTGTATACTGTACATATATCATGTTCATTCCCCATGTCTCTTGCTCAGTACAGTTCCTGGAAAGCTGGGTATGCGGGATATATCCATTACACTGTATATTGTACATATATCATGTTCATTCCCCATGTCTCTTGCTCAGTACAGTTACTGGAAAGCTGGGTATGTGGGATATATCCATTACACTGTACTGTACATATATTATGTTCATTCCCCATGTCTCTTGCTCAGTACAGTGACTGGAAAGCTGGGTATGTGGGATATATCCATTACACTGTATACTGTACATATATTATGTTCATTCCCCATCTCTCTTGCTCAGTACAGTTACTGGAAAGCTGGGTATGTGGGATACTGTATATCCATTACACTGTATACTTGTACATATATTATGTTCATTCCCCATGTCTCTTGCTCAGTACAGTTACTGGAAAGCTGGGTTTGTGGGATATATCCATTACACTGTATACTGTACATATATTATGTTCATTCCCCATGTCTCTTGCTCAGTACAGTTACTGGAAAGCTGGGTATGTGGGATATATCCATTACACTGTACTGTACATATATTATGTTCATTCCCCATGTCTCTTGCTCAGTACAGTGACTGGAAAGCTGGGTATGTGGGATATATCCATTACACTGTATACTGTACATATATTATGTTCATTCCCCATCTCTCTTGCTCAGTACAGTTACTGGAAAGCTGGGTATGTGGGATACTGTATATCCATTACACTGTATACTTGTACATATATTATGTTCATTCCCCATGTCTCTTGCTCAGTACAGTTACTGGAAAGCTGGGTTTGTGGGATATATCCATTACACTGTATATTGTACATATATCATGTTCATTCCCCATGTCTCTTGCTCAGTACAGTTACTGGAAAGCTGTGTTTGTGGGATATATCCATTACACTGTATACTGTACATATATCATGTTCATTCCCCATGTCTCTTGCTCAGTACAGTTAATGGAAAGCTGGGTTTGTGGGATATATCCATTACACTGTATATTGTACATATATTATGTTCATTCCCCATGTCTCTTGCTCAGTACAGTTACTGGAAAGCTGGGTATGTGGGATATATCCATTACACTGTACTGTACATATATTATGTTCATTCCCCATGTCTCTTGCTCAGTACAGTTACTGGAAAGCTGGGTATGTGGGATATATCCATTACACTGTACTGTACATATATTATGTTCATTCCCCATGTCTCTTGCTCAGTACAGTGACTGGAAAGCTGGGTATGTGGGATACTGTATATCCATTACACTGTATACTGTACATATATTATGCTCATTCCCCATGTCTCTTGCTCAGTACAGTGACTGGAAAGCTGGGTATGTGGGATACTGTATATCCATTACACTGTATACTGTACATATATTATGTTCATTCCCCATGTCTCTTGCTCAGTACAGTGACTGGAAAGCTGGGTATGTGGGATATATCCATTACACTGTACTGTACATATATTATGTTCATTCCCCATGTCTCTTGCTCAGTACAGTGACTGGAAAGCTGGGTATGTGGGATACTGTATATCCATTACACTGTATACTGTACATATATTATGCTCATTCCCCATGTCTCTTGCTCAGTACAGTGACTGGAAAGCTGGGTATGTGGGATACTGTATATCCATTACACTGTATACTGTACATATATTATGTTCATTCCCCATGTCTCTTGCTCAGTACAGTGACTGGAAAGCTGGGTATGTGGGATATATCCATTACACTGTACTGTACATATATTATGTTCATTCCCCATGTCTCTTGCTCAGTACAGTGACTGGAAAGCTGGGTATGTGGGATATATCCATTACACTGTACTGTACATATATTATGCTCATTCCCCATGTCTCTTGCTCAGTACAGTGACTGGAAAGCTGGGTATGTGGGATACTGTATATCCATTACACTGTATACTGTACATATATCATGTTCATTCCCCATGTCTCTTGCTCAGTACAGTGACTGGAAAGCTGGGTATGTAGGATACTGTATATCCATTACACTGTATACTGTACATATAATATGTTCATTCCCCATGTCTCTTGCTCAGTACAGTTACTGGAAAGCTGGGTATGTGGGATACTGTATATCCATTACACTGTATACTGTACATATAATGTTCATTCCCCATGTCTCTTGCTCAGTACAGTTACTGGAAAGCTGGGTATGTGGGATATATCCATTACACTGTATACTGTACATATATCATGTTCATTCCCCATGTCTCTTGCTCAGTACAGTTACTGGAAAGCTGGGTATGTGGGATATATCCATTACACTGTATACTGTACATATATCATGTTCATTCCCCATGTCTCTTGCTCAGGACAGTTACTGGAAAGCTGGGTATGTGGGATATATCCATTACACTGTATACTGTACATATATTATGTTCATTCCCCATGTCTCTTGCTCAGTACAGTTACTGGAAAGCTGGGTATGTGGGATACTGTATATCCATTACACTGTATACTGTACATATATTATGTTCATTCCCCATGTCTCTTGCTCAGTACAGTGACTGGAAAGCTGGGTATGTGGGATATATCCATTACACTGTACTGTACACATATTATGCTCATTCCCCATGTCTCTTGCTCAGTACAGTGACTGGAAAGCTGGGTATGTGGGATACTGTATATCCATTACACTGTATACTGTACATATATCATGTTCATTCCCCATGTCTCTTGCTCAGTACAGTGACTGGAAAGCTGGGTATGTAGGATACTGTATATCCATTACACTGTATACTGTACATATAATATGTTCATTCCCCATGTCTCTTGCTCAGTACAGTTACTGGAAAGCTGGGTATGTGGGATACTGTATATCCATTACACTGTATACTGTACATATAATGTTCATTCCCCATGTCTCTTGCTCAGTACAGTTACTGGAAAGCTGGGTATGTGGGATATATCCATTACACTGTATACTGTACATATATCATGTTCATTCCCCATGTCTCTTGCTCAGTACAGTTACTGGAAAGCTGGGTATGTGGGATATATCCATTACACTGTATACTGTACATATATCATGTTCATTCCCCATGTCTCTTGCTCAGGACAGTTACTGGAAAGCTGGGTATGTGGGATATATCCATTACACTGTATACTGTACATATATTATGTTCATTCCCCATGTCTCTTGCTCAGTACAGTTACTGGAAAGCTGGGTATGTGGGATACTGTATATCCATTACACTGTATATTGTACATATATTATGTTCATTCCCCATGTCTCTTGCTCAGTACAGTTACTGGAAAGCTGGGTATGTGGGATATATCCATTACACTGTATACTATACATATATTATGTTCATTCCCCATGTCTCTTGCTCAGTACAGTTACTGGAAAGCTGGGTATGTGGGATACTGTATATCCATTACACTGTATACTATACATATATTATGTTCATTCCCCATGTCTCTTGCTCGGTACAGTTACTGGAAAGCTGGGTATGTGGGAAACTGTATATCCATTACACTGTATACTGTACATATATCATGTTCATTCCCCATGTCTCTTGCTCAGTACAGTTACTGGAAAGCTGGGTATGTGGGATATATCCATTACACTGTATACTGTACATATATTATGTTCATTCCCCATGTCTCTTGCTCAGGACAGTTACTGGAAAGCTGGGTATGTGGGATATATCCATTACACTGTATACTGTACATATATTATGTTCATTCCCCATGTCTCTTGCTCAGTACAGTTACTGGAAAGCTGGGTATGTGGGATACTGTATATCCATTACACTGTATATTGTACATATATTATGTTCATTCCCCATGTCTCTTGCTCAGTACAGTTACTGGAAAGCTGGGTATGTGGGATATATCCATTACACTGTATACTATACATATATTATGTTCATTCCCCATGTCTCTTGCTCAGTACAGTTACTGGAAAGCTGGGTATGTGGGATACTGTATATCCATTACACTGTATACTATACATATATTATGTTCATTCCCCATGTCTCTTGCTCAGTACAGTTACTGGAAAGCTGGGTATGTGGGATACTGTATATCCATTACACTGTATATTGTACATATATTATGTTCATTCCCCATGTCTCTTGCTCAGTACAGTTACTGGAAAGCTGGGTATGTGGGATATATCCATTACACTGTATACTATACATATATTATGTTCATTCCCCATGTCTCTTGCTCAGTACAGTTACTGGAAAGCTGGGTATGTGGGATACTGTATATCCATTACACTGTATACTATACATATATTATGTTCATTCCCCATGTCTCTTGCTCAGTACAGTTACTGGAAAGCTGGGTATGTGGGATATCTATCCCTCATCATCCACATTACGAGCCTTGTGTACACATATATTCATAATCCACATTATGCAACCCTATGTGCAGTCACCCCAAACATATAAAGAGCAACATACAGCATAAAATAGAGAGTTGTTTGCTGTGGAGTTGCACCCTATGTGAGCAGTTCTTACCTTCAATGAGCAGAAGTCTCTTTTTTCAGATTTCAATATCTCTGTGGGTATCTGGCAGAAATATGGAATACTCTTTACTGCTAAGACCCTGCCCACCACTCCCACTAAGTCATATGACCAAGACTGTATCTGTGTCCCCACAACACACTTTAGGCCCCCTTCACACGTCCGTGAAAAACACGCACGTGTGTTACGGGCCGTTTTTCGGGTCCGTGTCCCGTTTTTGTGTCCGTTTTTATGGTCCGTGTGGCACCTGTGTGAATTGCGTATGCTAGCCGTGTTTGTGTGCAGAACGTCCGTGTGTGCGTGTGGAATTAACGTGTATGTGTACGTGTAATGTCCGTGTGTAATGTCCGTGTGTGTGATGCACAATGTCGTTTATAAATGTCGGCTGACAGCAGACAGAGTTGCGCGATGAGAATGAACTCGGGTGAACTTCACCCGACTTCATCCTCATACCGCGGCTCTGTCTGTGTCGAGTACTGATTAGCGGTCACCTGTGAAGGATTCACCGGTGACCGCTAATCCCCCGATTGACTGAAGTGTCCCCCCCTCTCTCATACTCACCGATCCCCGATCACCGGCGCTGCACGGCATTCACACGGCTGCGGCGGCTTTTACTATTTTGAAAAAGCCGGCCGCTCATTAAACAATCTCCTATTCCCTGCTTTCCCCGCCCACCGGCGCCTATGATTGGTTACAGTGAGACACGCCCCCACGCTGAGTGACAGGTGTCACACTGCACCCAATCACAGCAGCCGGTGGGCGTGTCTATACTGTGCAGTAAAATAAATAAATAAATAATTAAAAAAAAACGGCGTGCGGTCCCCCCCAATTTAAAAGCCAGCCAGATAAAGCCATACGGCTGAAGGCTGGTATTCTCAGGATGGGGAGCTCCACGTTATGGGGAGCCCCCCACCCTAACAATATCAGTCAGCAGCCGCCCAGAATTGCCGCATACATTATATGCGACAGTTCTGGGGCTGTACCCGGCTCTTCCCGATTTACCCTGGTGCCGTTGGCAAATCGGGGTAATAAGGAGTTATTGGCAGCCCATAGCTGCCACTAAGTCCTAGATTAATCATGTCAGGCGTCTATGAGACACCTTCCATGATTAATCTGTAAGTTACAGTAAAAAAACACACACACCCGAAAAAATCCTTTATTTGAAATAAAAAACACACACAAATTCCCTCATTACCAATTTATTAACCCCGACAAACCCTCCATGTCCGGCGTACTCCACGGACCTCCAGCGTCGCGTCCAGCTCTGCTGCATGGAGGTGACAGGAGCAGCAGAAGACACCGCCGCTCCGGTCACCTCCACACAGCAAATGAGATGAGTAGCGCGATCAGCTGCTGTCACTGAGGTTACCCGCGGCCACCGCTGGATCCAGCGGTGGCCGCGAGTTACCTGACTGACAGCAGCTGATCGCGCTACTCATCTCATTTGCTGTGTGGAGGTGACCGGAGCGGCGGTGTCTTCTGCTGCTCCTGTCACCTCCATGCAGCAGAGCTGGACGCGACGCTGGAGGTCCGTGGAGTACGCCGGACATGGAGGGTTTGTCGGGGTTAATAAATTGGTAATGAGGGAATTTGTGTGTGTTTTTTATTTCAAATAAAGGATTTTTTTCAGGTGTGTGTGTTTTTTTACTGTAACTTACAGATTAATCATGGAAGGTGTCTCATAGACGCCTGACATGATTAATCTAGGACTTATTGGCAGCTATGGGCTGCCAATAACTCCTTATTATACCGATTTGCCAACGGCACCAGGGCAAATCGGGAAGAGCCGGGTACAGCCCCAGAACTGTCGCATATAATGTATGCGGCAATTCTGGGCGGCTGCTGACTGATATTGTTAGGGTGGGGGGCCCCCCATAACGTGGAGCTCCCCATCCTGAGAATACCAGCCTTCAGCCGTATGGCTTTATCTGGCTGGCTTTTAAATTGGGGGGAACCGCACGCCGTTTTTTTTTAATTATTTATTTATTTATTTTACTGCACAGTATAGACACGCCCACCGGCTGCTGTGATTGGGTGCAGTGTGACACCTGTCACTCAGCGTGGGGGCGTGTCTCACTGTAACCAATCATAGGCGCCGGTGGGCGGGGAAAGCAGGGAATACGAGATTGTTTAATGGGCGGCCGGCTTTTTCAAAATAGTAAAAGCCGCCGCAGCAGTGTGAATGCCGTGCAGCGCCGCGCCGGAGATCGGGGAACGGTAAGTATGAGAGAGGGGGGGAAACTGACCGACAGACTGTGAGAGAGGGACAGACAGACAGAGAGACCGACAGAGAGACAGAGAGACTGACCGACGGACTCAGGGAGATTGACCGACATACACAGAAATAGAAAGAATAGCCGACATCACTAGAAATAAAAACACCAAACGGACACGGACTATAGGTATATGCATACGTGTTTAATAACGTGTGTGCACATACCCATAGACTTTCATTGTGTCCACGTGTGCGTGCTCCGTGCAGATAACGGACATGCATCCGTGCCAAACGCAAACACATACGGATCACGGACACGCACACACGGACATAATGAAATAACGGACGTGTGACCACAATCATAGATTAACATTGGTGCACGTTTGGCCGTGTCTACGGTATATACGGAAACGGACCAAACACGCACGTGTATCACGGACGTGTGAAGGGGGCCTTAAACAAATTTGTGTGAGAGCCTGCAGTACCTCGGTTTGCCAGAGGTGGAATCTTGAGGCTTTTCTGAAGTGTGTATCAGCTTGCAGTACCACAAAGGCACCAGAGAGGGAGTGTACACACATTGAGCACACGCACTCATACACACTCATACACACTTTCTCTTATATATGTGTCTAAAGAGGACACTTGAGATTTTGATGCTAGGTGTATAAACAAGGTCTTCTCCATTGATTAGCATTGGCAGCTTTGTGGGGACCTGATTTTTGGTCCCCACGAAGACAGAGGTCCCCACACTGTTGGTGTGTATTCAGGTCCATGTCCCCACAAGTATAGCAAAACAAGTACACCACACACACACACACACACACACACACACACACACACACACACACACACACACATATATATATATATATATACATATATATATATACACACATATATATATATACATATACACACATATATATACACATATATATATATATATATATATATACACACATATATATACACACATATATATATATATACATATATATATATATATATATATACACACACATATATATATATACACATATATATATATATACACACATATATATATATATATATATATATACATATATATATACACACATATATATACACACATATATATACACATATATATACATATATATATGGTTAACCTTAGACCAACTTTCTTTTGTGATAATATTGAATATTGTACTCAATTTGCCAACATATTAAATAAATGTTCAATGGACTTGATGATATTAACTATAAAACACTTACAAGCAGCAATTTTGGAATCTAAAGACAACATTGCAGCAATTGAAGTCCAGCTAAAAGACTCTTTGAAATCTGATGAACTTGATTCATTAAAGAATAAAATTAATAAGATCCAGCAGGATTTAAAGAAAGAGATTGAACAGAAGAAGAGGAACAAGTATATCAGAGACTCAGAGGATTATATCTCTATAAACGGGTATACAGATGGCAGGACTCATCAGGCACTGCAAAACCCTTTTCACTCAGGGGAAACAGACGTACGGGATCTCAATCCTCAGGATCTGGCAGCGAGTCTACCACTATATCCAGGGCTCCTTTTTTAGGGAGAAAACGAAGGACCCGACGAGACCTCTTAGGAGAGCCGGACGCCATCATAGGAGACGTCGCGGATCCAATAAGGACTCGAGCACATGTCAGGGAGAATCCCTAGTCCTGAACTTATCATCTAAATCCTTAGATTCAAATCGACTACGAGTTTTATCTAAGGGATTATCTTTTTGTCCATCTACTAATTTTGATTTTTTTACATTGGACATTGATCTTCAAAAATTTTTTCGTTCCTTGAGGTTATGCGCCCAATTTTCAGACAGAGATACTACTACATCTGAAGGTAATACATCTGACACTATTTTTCTTCACAATTTAGGTTTGAGGGTTAAGAGTAGTATGAACCCTTTAAAGTCGTTTCACCCAATTGAAACCTATGTGAATTTAGTTCAGAGGGATGTAGATGTAATGGTTAAAAAATTCAAAAGTGGGGCTTTGTGTCATTATAATAACCTTAATAAGGAAGAAAGAAAAGCTTTAAAATCTCTCAAGGAGGATATGTCCCTAATAATTAAACCAGCAGATAAGGGGGGTAGTTTGGTGGTAATGGATAGAATAGCGTACATAGAAGAAATTATGTCAGAATTATCAGATAGAAATGTTTATGAAATTTTGAAAAATAATCCAGTGTTTGATATTACCAAAAAATTAGAGCAGATTGTGGTTAAATATTCAGCCCTAAAAATAATTGATGACAAAACAGTTTCCTTTTTAATTAATAAACATCCCATTACCCCAGTTCTTTATACACTGCCAAAAGTGCGTAAATCGCTGGAAAAACCGCCCGGGAGGCAGATAGTGGCACTGACGGATTCCATCTTGTCAGCACCAGCTATCTTCCTAGAGAAGATTCTTACCCCTCTTATAAAGTCTACACCGTCATTTTTATTAGATACCTCGCAGTTTCTGAATGACATTAAAAATCTTAAAATCAGTGATGATGATTTATTAGTCACCTTAGATGTTTGCAATTTATATACGTCCATTGTACATAGCAAAGGAATAAGGGCTGTGAAGTGGTTGTTACAATCGTCCAATCACACTGACACACAGAAAGATTTGTTTTTGGATCTGTTATCTCTTATTTTGGAAGAAAATTATTTTTTGTTTCAAGACACATTTTACAAACAGCGGTGCGGGACCGCGATGGGCTCGAATGTCGCACCTCCGTATGCAAATGCCTATATGGCTTGGTTTGAAGATAATTTCATCTATTCAAATAATTTTTTTAAAAAACACTGTTTATTTTGGCGAAGATTTATAGATGATATTTTTTGCGTGTGGAGGTGCGTAGATCCCGCCCACCATTCCTAGGAGTAAGCAGCATCGAAGATGAGCTCCTGAGTTTTTCATCATTTATACCTTGTAATGAGCAAACAGTAAGACAAAACCTGGAAAAATTGGACTCCGTGGAAGAGGAAAGTGAGCTGGACTGAGCTGGACTAAAGATTTTTATGAAAAAAGAGGAAATAGAGGATTTAAAGGACATAAGAAAAAAACCTGTTGAAGGACAGATCACATACAACAGGAGGACTCCAGACTGACTCCCAGAGATCTGCACATCCAAAAGGTAGGACCATCCTCCATCCATACCACAACCTACAGACAGTGCTGTAATTACATCTCTGATAAATAAGGATTACTATAAAAATGGAAGATATAAATGTAATACAAGTAACTGGGCAGAGAGCAGAGCTGGAGACACGGGACACCAGGGGGTCACAAACTCTGGAAATCACATACTCTGAAGGGCAGAAAAGCATTCATGCGCAAAAAGCCATAAAACATGCAAAGATTAGAGAAGATCCAGAGACCCTCTTTACTGATTTTACCTCTAAAGAGAAAGATAAAAGAAAAACCAATTTATTATTTTTCACAGACCAACCCTTAGCCTGGCACACCGCTCTGTGCAAACAATATAAGCATACATACAAGAACGGCATTAATAGGGGCCGGCAGATCAGAATTAGAAACCAAAAAGAAGACGAGACCAACTCACTGACCATAAACGTGTATAATAATGGCACAATCATGGTACAAGGGACTGAGGAAAACTTACAGAAATTTAAAGACCGCTTTTCTCAAATTAAACTCCAGGCACAAAATTGCAAAGAACAACAAACCCCAGCAGCCACCATCACCTCTACAGAGACCTCCAGAGACAGAACTGCAGCCCCCAACACTTCACACCCCTCACCCGAGACCCTCAGAGACTGTTTATCTCAACTAGAAAGAGACTTTATACAATTTAAAGAAGAACTTCAAAGAAACCTTGGTGACAGAAATGCAAATGACCAAGTAATGAAAGAGATAAACAAACTGAGATGTGAATATGCAGCAGTGAATATGCATCTGCAGGAAATAAGAAGCAAAATGTGTGAACTGCAGCAAGAAAATGCCCGACTGAGACTGGAGATAACAGAGCTGAAGACTCCTGGACGCCTGAAACAGGAGGACGCCATAGAAACACAGAGGAGTGAAGACAACATGGCCTCCACTGACCAGGAGGGAGCTATGGTAACTAACACCAGTACAGACACCATGGCCTCCACTGGCCAGGACACTGAGATACCAAATAACTCCAACAATATGAATGCTCCTGAAAATAACATAAGTGAACTACAAACCAGAAAAACAGAAAAGAGAAGAGAACCAGCCACCAGCAAAATCTCCAGCACAGACCCCCAGCTTCACCCACGTACCCCACCCGTGACCTCACAAAGTTTTGATACCATCCTAATAATGGACTCAAATGGGAAATACCTGAATACACTGCGACTATTCCCAGGCAAAAGGGTCAAACAAATCCGCTGTGCAACTATTGAGCAGGTGACAGCCGTCATCAATACCCCACGGTTTACAAGCCCAAATCATATTTTTATACACACAGGAACAAACAATCTGCCAGACCAACACCAGCAGATCGCAGGACAACTGACCCAACTAGCAAAGACGGCAAAACTAAAATTCCCGGACAGCAAAATAATTCTATCATCTCTGCTCCCAAGAAATGATGTATCAAGCCAAACTATCCAGAACATCAACACGGACCTGACCACCAGAATCAAGGCTGTGCCCGACGTGATCCTGGCACAACACCCCTCTATAAATCACCAACACCTCTATGACTACAAGCACCTAAACAAACAAGGGGTCAGCCTACTGGCCAAAGAGCTGAAGGACATTATACTAAACAGAGACCCCATGCCTGGACTCAACAACAACAACAAACCCATGGAAAGACCCCCAACAATAAAAAGACAGGAAACCCCAATTTCATCACAGGAGGCCAGAAACAAAGCCCTTCAGCCAACATCGGGCCATCAGAGGAGGAGACCACCATGGAGGGGACCATCAGCCCCACACAGAGACATGCAGGGCAGAGATATGGAAGAGATTAGAACCCTGCTCAGCACATTGTGCAGGAAACTAATGTGACTGGATCTAACACACCTATAAACCAGTCGTAAATCCAGAGTGTCTTACACAGCCGCACTCATTACAAGGTATATACACATGAGGTATAATAGAAAAAAAAAAAAAAATGACCTCATTCACAATCAGCAGCTGGAACATCCAAGGCCTGAGCACCTCGGCCTTTGGATGTAAAACAAATGACCCCGACTTTATTCAAAGACTGAAAAATATAGACATTCAGATCCTCCTGGAAACATGGACCAGAGCTGAAAACGAATCTCCGGTGCCAATCGGATACAGGGAAATCTCTGTCCCTGCCCTTAAAAATAAAAACATCAAACAGGGCCGCTGCTCAGGAGGAATACTGATCTGGTATAAAGAAGAGCTCCACCAGTACATCACACCAGTGAAGAGAGGAGGCAGCCACATATGGATCAGAATCAGCAGCTCCATCCTCACCTCTCAGTCCGATGTCTACCTCTGCACCACCTATATACCACCGCCAGAGTCCCCCTACTTCAATCCAGACAGCTTTGAGATCTTACAAGAAGAAGCCACCCATTATCAGGTCCTGGGCAAAGTTCTCATCTTTGGAGACCTCAATGCAAGAACAGGGAGAGAAAAAGACTTTCTGACCACAGATGGAAACATCTACATATTTGGGGCAGAGAATGACAGTCACGACTCAGAACACTCAGAGAGAAACAGCTATGACAGTACAGTCAACAAAAGTGGCAAAAAGCTCCTGAACTTATGTAAAAGTTTAGGTCTTCATATTCTTAATGGACGTACAAAGGGAGACTCACTGGGAAGATACACACTAAACTCCCATGTAGGAAGGAGTGTAGTAGACTACGCCATTACAGATATGGACCCGGCAAATATTAGCGCCTTCATAGTCACCCCACAAACGCACCTGTCAGACCACAGCCAACTTCTCCTGTACATAAAATCTACAGAGAAACCATCCACACAAAAGCCACAGCAGAGCAGCCTCTACAAGCGACCTCCATCCTATAAATGGTCCAAGACGTCAGAAATAAAATATAAAGAGGCTCCCAACAGACCGGAATTACAGGAGATGCTCCACAACTTCTACAGCTACAAGTATAAGTCAAACCCAGAAGGAGTGAATCAAGCTGCAAAAGACCTCAACAAAATATTCCACACCATGGCCAAATTGTCCGACCTCAAACAAGTCAACTACAAGAGGCCAAAAGAAAAGCAGATCAATGGTTGGTTTGACAAAGAGTGTAAAGCCGTTCGAAAGACCCTGAGAACAGCCTCAAACAATAAACACAGAGACCCCAACAACCCAGACCTGAGGGAAGCCTATGACACCATACAAAAGCAGTACAAAACCATCCTCAGGAGGAAGAAGCAGAGCTACATCTCTACCAAACTTAGCCAACTCCAAGACGCCCTCCAAGACAACTCCTTCTGGGAAATATGGAACCACATGGACACAAAGAGCAAGAAAAAGAATGACACCCATATCCAAAATGGCAACATCTGGCTCCAGTACTTCAGAGACCTCTACAAAGACATCCCAAAAGAAGGACTAAGCCAAGAGCAGGAAAACATAACATCAAAACTAAAGGCAATGGAAGAGAAAATCAAAAACTTCCAAAACCCACTGGACACACCAATTACATTACAGGAAGTTGCAGAGAAAATCACTTCCATAAAGTGTAAAAAATCTAGTGGTCTGGATGGAATCCCCCCAGAGATGTTGAAGTACAGCCCACCAGAAATTCAAGCTGCAATGGTTAAACTGTTCAACATTGTGCTGAGTGCTGGTTACTTCCCTCGTACCTGGAACCAAGGACTCATTACACCGATCCACAAGAGTGGGGACAGGTATGACCCTGCCAACTACAGAGGCATATGTGTCAGCAGTAACTTGGGAAAACTGTTCAACAGCATCCTAAACAAAAGGATCATCAGTTTCCTTACCGAGCACAATGTCTTGAGCAAAAGCCAAGCAGGGTTCGTGCCAAACCACCGCACCACGGACCACATCTACACCCTGCACAGTCTCATTCAGAGCCACGTCCACAATACAAAGCATGGGAAGATATACGCCTGCTTTGTAGACTTTAAAAAGGCCTTTGACTCAGTGTGGCACCCGGGCTTGTTCTTAAAAATGCTGGAAAGCGGAATAGGAGGAAAGACCTATGATGTCATCAAAAGCTCCTACACCGAGAACCTCTGCAGCGTGAGTGTGAACGGTAGAAGAACGGCTTATTTCCAGCAGAGCCGAGGAGTCAGACAGGGCTGCAGCCTAAGTCCAACGCTCTTCAATATTTACATCAATGAGCTGGCTACTGCTCTAGAATCTTCACCTACTCCAGGTCTCACACTCCATGATGCCCAGGTGAAATTCTTGCTCTATGCAGATGACCTACTGCTGGTGTCACCAACCGAGAAAGGTCTCCAAGACAACCTACAAATCTTGGAGAAATTCAGCTCCACATGGGCACTACCGATCAATCTAAAGAAAACCAACATCATGGTGTTCCAGAAGAGAAAAAGAAGATTTGACCAGCATCCTTCATTTGTCCTAAACGGCTACACTCTAACAGGAACAGACAAATACACCTACTTGGGCCTGGAAATTCACCAGTCAGGGAGCTTCAAACAAGCCATAGAGACCCTGAAAAACAAGGCCTGCAAAACCTTTTATGCCATCCGAAGGACATTGTATCATCTGAAGCCACCAGTGAGGGTCTGGCTAAAAATCTTCGATTCCATCATTGCCCCAATCCTCCTGTACGGCAGCGAAGTCTGGGGCCCTCACACTTACCCAGATTGGTCAAGGTGGGATTCCAGCCCAACAGAAA
>NW_027445228.1:559220-614220 GCF_048569485.1 Anomaloglossus baeobatrachus
TTGGCTGTCAATCCGGCTGTTCGAAGCGCGTCCACCACCGCTTGTACCTGTTCCAAGTGGGTCTGCCACTCGGAGCTGTAAATAATGATGTCGTCAAGGTACGCTGATGCATACGCCTGGTGGGGTTCCAGCACCAAGTCCATCAACCTCTGGAACGTGGCTGGAGCGCCGTGTAACCCAAAAGGCAAGACAACATAGTGGAAGAGACCCTCCGGCGTAACAAAAGCGGTTTTCTCCTTGGCGGACTCAGTCAGTGGCACCTGCCAGTACCCCTTGGTCAGGTCGAGCGTGGTAAAATATCGCGCCTGTCCCAGCCTATCAATCAGCTCATCCACCCGGGGCATGGGGTAGAGATCGAACTTGGATATTTCGTTCAATCTCCTAAAGTCATTGCAGAACCTTAAGGAGCCATCAGGTTTTGGTATTAGGACAATGGGACTAGCCCATTCACTCCGGGATTTTTCGATGACCCCCAGGCGTAGCATTGTCTTCACTTCCTCCGATATGGCTTGTCTTCGAGCCTCCGGTACCCGGTATGACTTCAGGCGTACCTTCTGGTGAGGCTCGGTGACAATGTCATGTCGTATCAGACTGGTCCTACCGGGCAGCTCGGAGAAGACATCGGGGTTCTGCTGAACCAGCCGTCTGGCCTCTCGCCTCTGTTGCTTGGTGAGGGCTTCTCCGATCCTTACTTCCGGTTCGTCCTCTCCGGAGGTCGCTGAAGCCGGATGTGAACGACCCGAAGAGGAGGAAGAGGGGGAAAAATCAACCATCAGGCTTTCCCGTTCCTGCCACGGTTTTAACAGGTTGACATGGTATATTTGTTCAGGTTTCCGCCTACCGGGCTGCAATACTTTATAGTTGACCACCCCGACTCTTTCCTTTATCTCGTAGGGGCCTTGCCACTGAGCCAGGAATTTACTCTCCGCCGTGGGGATCAATACCAACACCCGATCCCCGGGTTTAAAGGTCCGCATGGTGGCTTGTCTATTGTAGCGACCGCTTTGCGCGGCCTGAGCCTCCTGTAAATGCTCCTTCACAATGGGCATGACCGCGCTTATGCGGTTCTGCATTCCTAAAATGTGTTCAATCACACTTTTATGGGGGGTGGGCTCTTGCTCCCATGTTTCCTTTGCCAGGTCCAACAATCCCCGGGGATGTCGCCCGTATAACAACTCAAAGGGCGAAAACCCCGTGGATGCCTGTGGCACCTCTCGTATGGCAAACATCAAATAGGGAAGCATCATATCCCAGTCTTTCCCGTCTCTGGAAATCACCCTTTTGAGCATGGTTTTCAGGGTTTTGTTGAATCGTTCCACTAAACCGTCCGTCTGAGGATGATACACCGACGTACGCAACTGCTTGATCTGGAGTAGCCGGCATAGCTCTTTGGTCACTTTAGACATGAATGGGGTTCCCTGATCCGTAAGGATCTCCTTGGGCAACCCCACCCGGCAGAACACAGCAAACAACTCCCGAGCTATCAGCTTTGCTGCAGTATGTCTGAGAGGTATCGCCTCTGGATACCGGGTGGCATAGTCAACGATCACTAGGATGTGTTGGTGCCCTCGAGCAGACTTTACGAGGGGTCCCACCAAATCCATCCCTATCCGTTCAAACGGGACTTCTATAATGGGTAACGGTACCAACGGACTGCGAAAGTGGGCCAGGGGTGCGGTAAGCTGACACTCCGGGCAGGTTTCACAGAACCGTTTTACCTCCCCAAAGACCCCGGGCCAATAGAAACTTTGCAATATTCGCTCCTGCGTTTTCTTGACCCCTAGGTGGCCACTCATCAGGTGTTTGTGAGCTAAGTCGAGGACCCGCCGTCGATACGGCTGGGGCACCACCAACTGCTCTACCCCCACGCCCCGTATTTCATCTACCCGGTAGAGTAAATCCTGTTTAAGAGCGAAATGGGGGTACCTTACCTGGGCACCGGGTAGCTGTGCCACCCCATCAACTACTGTCACCCGACTCCGGGCATGTATTAATGTAGGATCCTGGAGTTGGGCTGTCCCAAACGTATCCGGGGATGCCTCCAAGTCCGGGATGGGTTCGACCGTCTCAGCCTCTCCTGCCAATACCTCTAGGGGCGACCTATCGGGTTCCCGTTCTGACCCTATCATGGGAACCCCTACGGCAGGCGTCCCGGATTCAGGATTGTAGGGCTCAGGTCCCGGACTGACCAATCTCTGAGGGGACTTAGGAGGTCCCTTCCATAATGACCAAAAATACGGCAGATCCCTTCCTAGGATCACGTCATAGGGAAGAGTGTCAATAAGTCCCACCTCATGTTGCACCTGACCGCAAGGTGCTGTGAGGGTGACAGTCCCTGTGGGATAGTCTCGGCGGTCCCCATGTATGCACACCACCCCCACGGTACGTCCTGTGGCCTTTACTTTAGCCCTTAGGGTTGATCGCACAAGTGTCACTAAGCTCCCGGAATCCAACAAGCCTGTAACCGGACACCCATTCACCTGTATTTGGCACAAGTGGGGCTCAGTCTCTGGGGAGCCCAGGTCAGCGGTACACACCACCTGGGCATACATTGAACCCCGCCGGGTGACACCACAGTCCATGGGCTCCGTGGTAAGTGGACACTGGGCTTCCATATGTCCCACCCGCTGGCACCGCCAACATCTAATAGGGAAGGACACTCCCTTGACGAATTGTCGTTTAGGGTACTGGATCCTCCGGACCTCAGGGACGGCGGCCGCGGCTTCCGATGGGACAGTAGCGGACTCCTGCACCGGTGTCTGCGGTGGGTCCTTGGCCCTAGGCTTGGAGGGGCCGGACCGACGGGCGGTACGCAAAGTCTCAGTGTCCCGTATCAAGTCCTGCGTAGCCACATGCCGCTCTACCAGGGACACTAATTGGTCCAGGGTACTCGGGTCGCCCTGTCCTACCCACCGTTGAATGGTGACGGGTAAAGTGCGCACAAAGCGATCCACCACTACCCTTTCCACCATTTGCACCGGGCTCAGAGTGTCAGGCTGCAACCACTTTTTTACGAGATGCAATAAATCATAGGCCTGGGAGCGTACGGGTTTGGCTTCCTCATAGAACCACTGATTTACCCGCTGCGCCCGGACATAGGTATTCACCCCCAACCGAGCCAGTATTTCGGCTTTCAGGGTCACATAGTCAATGGCGTCCTCGGTACAGAGGTCCAGGTACGCCTTCTGGGGCTCCCCCGTCAGATAGGGCGACAATACCTCAGCCCACTGGGGGGTCGGCAGCTTTTCCCGCTCAGCCACCCGCTCAAACACCGCCAGGAACGCTTCCACATCATCCCCCGGGGTCATCTTTTGCAACGCTTGTCTCACCGCTTTCCGGACGCTGCTGTCATCACCGAATCCCGGGTTTGTTGCTGCCGGTCCAGCACGGATCGCCTTGGCCAGGAGAACCATCTGTTCCTGGTGCCTTTGGTCCTGCGCTTTCAAGGACTGGAGCAGGTGTGCATTGATCTGTTGCTGCTGCTTCAGTATCTCCTCCATGGCGTCGCCGGGTTTGGGCTGTAATATAGCTGCTTGAATCCAGGACATGTGCCACCGGGTAACCAGCAATGGAAGCTACACCTCACCGGGCTGGCATGCCCGCATTCTCCACCATATGTGAGGTAGCGTGGTCGGCTGCGCAGCAGAAGACACGGGATCCAGGCATCAAGGTTCATAACAGCCGGTTTAATAGTCACAAGAGTCCATTACAATACATATGTGCCTCTCCGGCAGAAACTCAGGAAGTTGTATTCACTCCCTCCCACCAGGCACACCCCGCCCTTGGTCCTGTTTCCTTTTAACCCTTCGTTCAGTCTGTAGGGAAACAGCATTAACCCTTCGTTCAGCCTGCCGGGAAACAGCATGAACCCTGGAGTGGAGTTGCTTTCTATCATGAAGTGAGCACAACCGGGGTGAGACATACCGGCCGTCATAGATAACCCCGGTCACCTTCTCACAATATATATATATATATATATATATATATATATATATAATTGCCTTATTCTGTCTGTCTGTCTGTCTGTCATGCTTCAAAATTGTGTCCTTCCGGTGACATTGTGTCCTTACCGTGACACAAAGCTGATTGGCCGCTGGGCTCGCCATGGCCCCGCCCCCCCACACGGATTGGCCTCTCGCCCCGGCTCTCTGCAGGCCCCGCCCCCCTCACGCAATGCACGCTCGCTCTGGCCCAACTGACACGGAGCTCCGATTCCCAGGTGAGTACACACACACATCAGATCACACTCACTCTCACACACACCTCACACATCACAACATCCTGGGATATCGCTTGCTTCTACACCGGCTCCGTCAGGATCCCAGCAGCGCCAGACATAACCTTGCGATGCTGGGATCTTGACGGAGGCCGTGAAAGCTGGTAACCATTATACACATCGGGTAACTAAGGTCCCTTAGTTACCCGATGTGTATCATAGTTACCAGTGTACACCGGCTCACACTCACTCTCATACACACCTCACACACACATCACATCGCATCCACACATCAAGGTCCTGCAGCGGCGGAAAATACACACACATAACAGCACACACACACAAACACACACACAAATCAGATCACACTCACTCTCACACACACCTCACACACACATCACATCGCATCCACATACTCACAACATCCTGGGATATCGCTTGCTTCTCGGCGGCGATACTGTGCTGTGAGCTTCCAGGACCTGCCGGGGGATCACATGGCCAGAAGCATGTGATATCTCCGGATGTTGTGAGTATCAGCGCGTATGTGCAATATCGTCAGTGTGTGTGTGTGTGAGTGTATGCGATCGGGTGTGTGTGAGTGTATGCGATCGGGTGTGTGTGAGTGTATGCGATCGGATCTGTGAGTGTCGGCAGAGGAGCACGGCGTGCTGGAAGAGGCTGGGAGGAGAGAGGCTGATCCTGGGGAAGGCTGGGATGGGGAGGCTGATGCTGGAGACGGAGAGGCTGATGCTGGAGACAGAGAGGCTGATGCTGGAGACAGAGAGGCTGATGCTGGGATGAGAGAGGCTGATGCTGGAGACAGAGAGGCTGATGCTGGGGACAGAGAGGCTGATGCTGGAGACAGAGAGGCTGATGCTGGAGACAGAGAGGCTGATGATGGGGACAGAGAGGCTGATGCTGGGGACAGAGAGGCTGATGCTGGGGACAGAGAGGCTGATGCTGGAGACAGAGAGGCTGATGCTGGGGACAGAGAGGCTGATGCTGGGGACAGAGAGGCTGATGCTGGGGACAGAGAGGCTGATGCTGGGGACAGAGAGGCTGATGCTGCAGGTAGAGAGGCTGATGCTGGCGCAGCATGGCGGATGGAGCACGTTTGGGAGTGCGCAGCATGGCGGATGGAGCACGTTTGGGAGTGCACAGCATGGGGGATGCAGCACGATGGGGAGTGCGGAGTATGGCGGATGGAGCACGTTTGGGAGTGCGCAGCATAGCGGATGGACCACGTTTGGGAGTGCGCAGCATGGCGGATGGAGCACGTTTGGGAGTGCGCAGCATGGGAGATGGAGCACGATGGGGGGTGCGCAGCATAGGGGATGGAGCACGATGGGGAGTGCGCTGCATGGGGGATGGAGCACGATGGGGAGTGCGGAGTATGGCGGATGGAGCACGTTTGGGAGTGCGCAGCATGGCGGATGGAGCACGTTTGGGAGTGCGCAGCATGGCGGATGGAGCACGTTTGGGAGTGCGCAGCATGGGAGATGGAGCACGATGGGGAGTGCGAAGCATGGCGGATGGAGCACGTTTGGGAGTGCGCAGCATGGGGGATGGAGCACGATAGGGAGTGCGCAGCATGGCGGATGGAGCACGTTTGGGAGTGCGCAGCATGGCGGATGGAGCACGTTTGGGAGAGCGCAGCATGGCGGATGGAGCACGTTTGGGAGTGCGCAGCATGGCGGATGGAGCACGTTTGGGAGTGCGCAGCATGGCGGATGGAGCACGTTTGGGAGTGCGCAGGATGGGAGATGGAGCACGATGGGGGGTGCGCAGCATAGGGGATGGAGCACGATGGGGAGTGCGCTGCATGGGGGATGGAGCACGATGGGAAGTGCACACCTCCCCCCAACACACACACACGCGCGCGCACTGCACAACACACCACACACACACACTGGGAACCACAAACAACTGCCCTACACAGACACCCACACACACAGACAACGCTGCACACACAAATATACGCACATACCGCACAACACGCACATTGCACAAAACATACCTCCCCCCAAAACACACCACACACAAACCGCGCAACACACACACAACGCTACAGACACACAGCGCTCCACAAACAACGCAACACACAAACAATACCGCTCTCACCCCCCATCACACCCAGACAACATCCAGAACATGTACAGCCCCTACACAAACACTTGGTAACTACACACAACAACATCTATATATATATATATATATATATATATATAACAAAAATCATACATGAACTACACAATACGTAAATTCTAGAATACCCGATGCGTAGAATCGGGCCACCTTCTAGTATATATATATATATAATATATACATATATATATATATATATACGCATATCATAGTATCATAGTTTTTAAGGTTGAAGGGAGACTCTAAGTCCATCTAGTTCAAGCCGTAACCTAACATGTTGATCCAGAGGAAGGCAAAAAAAAACCCAATGTGGCAAACAAGTTCCAATGGGGAAAAAATTTCCTTCCTGACTCCACATCCGGCAATCAGACTAGTTCCCTGGATCAATACCCTGTCATAAAATCTAATATACATAACTGGTAATATTAAATTTTTCAAGAAAGGCGTCCAGGCTCTGCTTAAATGTTAGTAGTGAATCACTCATTACAACATCATGCGGCAGAGAGTTCCATAGTCTCACTGCTCGTACAGTAAAGAATCCTCGTCTGTGATTATGATTAAACCTTCTTTCCTCAAGACGTAGCGGATGCCCCCGTGTTCCAGTCGCAGGCCTAGGTGTAAAAAGATCTATGGAAAGGTCTCTGTACTGTCCCCTCATATATTTATACATTGTGATTAGATCCCCCCTAAGCCTTCGTTTTTCCAAACTAAATAACCCCAAGTTTAATAACCTGTCTTGGTATTGCAGCCCACCCATTCCTCTAATATCTTGGTGGCTCTTCTCTGCACCCTCTCCAGTTCAGCTATGTCCTTCTTATATATCGGTGACCAGAATTGTACACAGTATATAAGTGCGGTCGCACTAGTGACTTGTACAGAGGTAGAACTATATTTTTTTCATGAACACTTATACCTCTTTTAATACATCCCATTATTTTATTAGCCCTGGCAGCAGCTGCCTGACACTGTCCACTAAAGTGAAGTTTACCATCCACCCATACACCCAAGTCTTTTTCTGTGTCTGTTTTACCCAGTGTTCTACAATTAAGTACATAATCATAAATGTTATTTCCTCTACCCAAGTGCATGACCTTACATTTATCTACATTAAACTTCAATTGCCACTTCTCAGCCCAATCCTCCAATTTACATAAATCTCCCTGTAATATAAAATTTAACCTCCTTTGTATTGATTACCCTGCAGAGTTTAGTATCATCTGCAAATATTGAAATTCTACTCCGCATGCCCCCAACAAGGTCATTTATAAATATGTTGAAAAGAAGCGGGCCCAATACTGACCCCTGTGGTACCCCACTATGAACTGAGACCCAGTCCGAGTACGTACCATTAATAACCACCCTTTGTTTCCTATCACTGAGCCAGTTTTTAACCCAGTTACACATATTTTCCCCTATCCCCATTATTCTCATTTTATGTACCAACCTTTTGTGTGGCACCGTATCAAAAGCTTTTGAAAAGTCCATATACACAACATCCACTGCATTTCCCTGGTCCAGACTTGAACTTACCTCTTCATAGAAGCTGATCAAATTAGTTTGACAGGATCGATCCCTCATAAACCCATGTTGATACTCTGTCATAAGGTTATTTTTCTTGAGATACTCCAGTATAGCATCTCTCAAGAAACCCTCAAGGATTTTACCAACCGTAGAGGTTAAACTTACCGGCCTATAATTTCCCGGCTCAGTTTTTGTACCCTTTTTGAATATTGGCACCACATTTGCTATGCGCCAGTCCTGCGGTACCGACCCTGTTATTAAGGAATCTGAGAAGATTAAAAATAATGGTCTATCTATCACAGAACTCAATTCCTGTAGTACTCTGGGGTGTAGCCATCCGGGCCCGGAGATTTGTCAACCTTAGTGATTTCGAGGCGGCGGCGTACTTCCTGCTGGGTTAAGCAGGTAATATTCAAGGGTGAATTTATGGTATCACTGGTCATGTCATCTGCCATGGCATTTTCTTGTATAAAAACCGTAGAAAAAAAGTCATTCAGCAGGTTGGCTTTACCCTCATCCCCTTCCACCATTTCACCAAGACTATCTTTAAGGGGGCCAACACTATCGCTTTTCAGTTTTTTACTGTTTATGTAGTTAAAGAATATTTTAGGATTATTTTTACTTTCTCTCGCAATGAGTCTCTCTGTCTCAAACTTAGCTAACTTAATTTGCTTTTTACATATTTTATTTAATTTTCTATAATTATATAATGCCTCATCACTACCTACCCTCTTTAATTCTTTTAAGGCTTTCTGTTTTTCTTTTATTGCTTCCCTTACAGCTCTATTTAACCATAGGGGTTTCCTCCTATTTCTAGCATGTTTGTTCCCATAGGGTATATTTTCTGCACAAGCCCTATTCAGGATGCTCATAAAAGTCTCCCATTTGCTTTGTGTACTTTTATTACTTAGTATATCATCCCAGTTTATTGCACTAAGATCATCTCTCAACCGTTTAAAATTTGCTTACCTGAAGTTTAGTGTCCTTGTAGCCCCTCTACTAGACATCTTACTAAAGAATACATGAAAACTTATTATTTTGTGATCACTATTCCCCAAGTAACCCCCAACTTGTATATTTGATATGCGGTCTGGCCTATTGGTTAGTACAAGGTCTAGTAGTGCTCCCCCTCTTGTGGGGTCCTGTACCATTTGTGAAAGGTAATTATCTTTCATTGTTATCAAAAATCTATTTCCTTTGCTGGAACTGCAAGTTTCTGTTCCCCAATTTATATCAGGATAGTTAAAGTCCCCCATAATAATTACCTCTCCGAGACTCGCTGCTTTATCAATTTGCTTTATGAGGAGATTCTCTACCTCTTCCATAATATTCGGCGTCTTATAACACACCCCTATCAGTATTTTATTATTCATTCTCCCCCCCCTTATCTCCACCCATAGGGACTCTACATTCTCAGTACCCTCACATATGTTGTCACGCAGGATGGGTTTTAAGGATGATTTTACATATAGACACACACCTCCCCCTCGCTTATTTGTACGGTCATTCCTGAATAGGCTATAACCCTGTAAATTAACAGCCCAGTCATAGCTCTCATCCAGCCATGTCTCTGATATCCCCACTATATCATAATTTTCTTCCAACAATATTAATTCTAATTCCTCCACCTTATTTGTGAGGCTTCGGGCATTAGTGTACATGCACGTTACGTATGACTCTGTACCTGTATTCCTGCTTACTGTATTAACTGTCCTAACCCTTCCCCCTGTACCACCCCCAATTTCATTACTTGTGCCCTGGTCACTATCTGCACTACATTCCCCTTCTATAAAGTGAATACCCTCGCCCCCCATTCCTAGTTTAAACACTCCTCCAACCTTCTAGCCATTTTCTGCCCCAGCAGAGCTGCACCTTCCCCATTAAGATGCAGCCCATCCCTAGCATAGAATCTGTAGCCAACTGAAAAGTCGGCCCAATTCTCCAGGAACCCAAAACCCTCTTTCCTACACCAATTCCTGAGCCACCTGTTAACCTCCCTGATCTCTCTTTGCCTCTCTGGTGTGGCTCGTGGCACAGGTAGTATTTCCGAAAATACCACCTTTGAGGTCCATGCTTTAAGCTTGTAATGGGATCAACAATTCAGACTGCATCATTAATGTAGAAATGGATTTGAATACTGTTTCAGCAATTGCCCACAAGGGGGCAGTGTCAGACTGTGCAATCACAAACACAGAGCTGGGAAATCCCCTACTGCAGCTTGTGTGTGAAAACCAGGAAGAAAAAAAAGTGCGGGAAGGTTGTTCAGCTCCAGAGCTCAGCCAGAGGAGAGCTGCGTGTGGTCTCCCTGAACAGAGGGCTCTTTTGCCACCGGAGTCTTGGAGAAATCACCCTGTGGAAGTGGTTTCTGCCATTCCCGGTCTGCAGGACTTTTTCACCAAGGATCTAACCGGACTGCAGAGCATCGCAACCAGAGTGTAAGTGCAGGGGCTGTGACCTCCCTTCTTCTGCTCGGCGTGCCCCGGGACTAAAAGACTGATTAGAATCCATTACCAGCGGGGGAAGATCAAAGGAAAAGACCGAGGAGCTGCATCCCTTCAGCGCTGCACCGGGACCCATCATCGTGAGACTCCAGGCCTGCGACGTGGGAGCGGCATCTTCTTCCGGGATAGACTGGTACGTGATTGTAGGGAAAGTTAGGGAAAGTTGCCGCCATTTCTTTGTTGTTGTTTTTCCTTTCTTCTTGCTGCGTACCCGGAAGGAGTGAAAATCCAGGGACTCCACTATACTCATGTGCGCAGATAGTTCGGTTGATTGTATTATAAATATGTTTCCTAGTAAAGAAATATTACTACCGGTAAAATCTGAGTATGGGGATTTTGTTGGAATAGAGCATACACACACACCCGCGGCCCTACCACCGGTCGCTTCATGTGGCGTAGTCGGCAGGATGTGTGACCAACAAAATCATCCCCCGGTAGTAACTTATAACCGGACAGCTCCCCCGCCGTCTATTGTCAATCAGGTGAGGAAGTTTGACGGACGGAACTATCCTGTAACTGAATGGACTGAACAACTTAAGATAGTGGGGGAAATGTATAACACTGATCCTAAGACCTTAGCAGAAATGGCCATGCTAACATTAGAAGGGGAAGCGTGGACGACAGTCAGGCTGGAGACGGTTAGGGGCCAGCGTACGTTGGATGACTTGGTGCGGGTGCTGGAGAACACCTATGGGCCGACCACATATGCGGGAACATAGCGCTATATGTTCTTCCGGCGTACTCAACTTGAGTCGGAGGACATTCCTCAATATGCCAATGCCCTTCAAGATCTTCTAGAACAAGTCGGTAGAAACGAAGAACAGATAGCTAGTACGGGTACCCGTGACCTGGTGTTGAGAGATCAGTTCGTGACCGGATTGAGGGACCCGTACCTTAACCGCTCATTGCAAGATCTACTCCGGATAAATCCGGCCTTTACGTTCGCTGAGGCCAAACAAGAAGCTATAGAACGTTCAAGGGGACCTGTCGTGGAGACACAGACATATACCGCGGCTTGCAGGTCCATATCTGGTATCGGGACTCCGAACAGCAACACGGAAGAACTGAAACAGATGGTGGCAGAGTTGCAGAAACAGGTGTTACAGCTCACCTTAGACCAACAGGCGGGCCGGCAAGCGAGACAACAACCCAGCCGGCCGATGGGAAGATGCTGGACATGCGGCGATCCCCGCCATAGAGCCAACCGTTGCCCCCGGAACTTTCAAGCTCCTCCACAACAGTGGCCGCCTTTAAACTAGACGCCCCTGCCAAAGAGGCTCACTCGGCAGGGGATGCCAAAGAGAGGGGTGTAGGAAAACAGAGCCAGCCACGGAACAAACTTGCATCAAATAGCCCCACCCTGGAAGTATTACTGGAAGGGATCGCCGTACAAGGGTTAATGGATACTGGGTCTCAGGTATCCACCATCTCCGAGCAGTTCTACGAAGAATGTCTAAAGCCGCGGGTTGCCTATGACCCTGATACCGCCATCAAGATCAAAGCAGCCAATAATCTACCCATTCCGGTGACGGGAGTTGCCTGGATGAACACCGAAATCTGTGACCAAGATCTCGGGAAGAGAGGGATAATCGTGGTCAGGGAAGGCTTTGGATCAGAAACGCCCATGATTATTGGGATGAACATCTTGAAAGACCTGAATCTGGTGTTGTTTACCAAGAAGGGGCCCAAGTACTGGCAAGAAGTGACCGCACATAGGGCCACCCGCCGTGCCTTTCAGCAAGTGGTCCGGACCTGCAACCTCCAGCGAATGACAGAAGAACAACTGCCGCTGGCCACGGTCACCGTACCCCGCCATACTAGGATCACCTTACCAGCTGGGAAAGAGACAGTTATCTCACTACCCCTTAGCACCACGAGACAGCTTGAAGGCGTGGAGGTGCTGATTGAGCCGCGCTCCCCGAAGGAAGGGAAGCTGAATCCACTAGTCGCTCGAACTCTAGCAGTAGTGAGAAAGGGAAGAATTCCTGTCAGGCTGGGCAACACGGCTAACGTGAGCGTTGACCTAGAAGCCGGGACACAGCTCGCCCGAGTCTACGCTCTAACCGAAGAGGTGAACCCTATGAGCCCCCTCCAGTTTGTATCGTCTACAGAGGGAGATTGGACAGTGACGGTCTCTGCCATGGCCGCTGTCGCGGGTGACACCAACGCGGGGCGAGAACTAGGAGAGAAGTGTCAGTTGGACGTATCCCAATACTCCAAACGGGAGGTGTCCCAGGTGGAAGAGCTACTTCAAGAGCATCAGGCGTCCTTTGCCCGGCATGACACCGACTTTGGGTGCACCACCAGTATCAAGCACGAAATCCCCACCGGTGACACTGCTCCTATCCGTGAAAGGTACCACCAAATTCCTCCCCAGCAATACCAAGAAGTGAAAAATCTCCTGAATTCCATGTTACACGTGGGAGTGGTACGAGAAAGCCAGAGCCCCTGGGCGGCACCGGTAGTGTTAGTCAAGAAGAAGGACGGATCCCTGAGATTCTGTGTGGACTACCGCCGTTTGAATGCTTGCACCATCCGGGACTCGTACCCTTTGCCAAGGATCGAAGAATCCCTGACAGCCCTGAAGAAAGCCAAATACTTCTCTTCGTTGGATTTGGCCAGCGGATATTGGCAGGTACCTATGCATGAGAAAGATAGAGAGAAGACTGCTTTCATCTTACCCATGGGCCTGTACGAGTTCGACCGGATGCCCTTTGGTCTGAACAACGCGCCGGGGACTTTCCAGCGGCTGATGGAGCGCTGCTTGGGAGACTTCAACTTCGACTTCACCCTCATCTACCTGGACGACATTGTAGTCTATTCGGCCACATTTGAAGAACACCTGCAGCAGCTGGGCCGTGTGTTCAGTAGGTTGAGAGAACATGGCCTGAAGTTGAAACCCAGCAAGTGCCGTCTTCTGCAGCCCGAGATCAATTACCTGGGCCACCGGATCTCAGCCGAAGGTGTCCAGCCATCTTCAGAGAAGATAGCCGCCGTACGGGATTGGCCGCAGCCCACAAACGTCAAGGAGGTCAGGGCTTTCCTGGGGTTGGCCGGCTACTACCGCCGGTTCGTCAAAAACTTCGCCCGACTTGCTGCACCCTTGCATGACCTGCTTCGAGGGACCACCAACAGCCCCAGAGGACGACCCATCAGCTGGGGACCCAGCCAGGAAGAGTCCTTCCAAGCCCTAAAGGGTGTCTTAACGTCTCCCCCCATCCTGCCATATGCGGACTACAACCTGCCCTTTCAACTACACACCGATGCCAGTCTACAGGGTCTAGGGGCAGTACTCTCACAGGTACAAGAAGGCAAGGAACGGGTCATAGCCTATGCCAGTCGGTCCCTACATGAGGGCGAGAAGAACCCCACCAATTATAGCTCGTTCCGGCTGGAGCTGTTGGCCCTAACGTGGGCTATGGCGGAGAAATTTGCAGGGTACCTCACGGGGACCGAAGTACTAGTCCTGACCGATAACAACCCGTTGGCCCACTTAGAAAATGCGAAGCTCGGAGTCATGGAGCAGCGTTGGATGGCTCGGCTCTCCAAGTTCAATTACAAGATCAAATATAGGGCTGGAGCTGAGAATCAAAATGCGGACAGCCTGTCTAGAGTGTCATACCCCTTACTCAACCGAGACCGGGATGAAGAATTAGAAGGGGACGAGACGCCTGACTTTGCAAAGCTCGCCCAACAGATGGTGGATTACCGCCAGTTTGTTGTGGGCGAAGCTGGAACTCCAGTGGGAGTCGCCTTGCCACCCCAGGAGTGGTGCAGGATCCAGGACCAGAACCCTGAATGGGCTCTACTCAAACAATGGGTGAAGCGGCAGCAGAAGCCTCCCGCCGATATACGGGCATGACTGTCTACCGGGACCTTGACCCTGCTCAGTCAGTGGGACCGGCTGATTCTGAGAGGAGTGCTATACCGGAAGGTTCTCTTGTCGCACATGCTGGAGGAATGCACACAAGTTGTGGTGCCTGATCAATTGGCCCGTTAGATGGTGGCCCAAGCCCACAAAAGGAATGGACACTTCGGAATAGACAAGACCTTTCGGTGGATTCAACAGTCCATCTATTGTCCGGGGCTCCGCAAGCTGGTTGAAGACGTCTGCCAGACCTGTCGCACCTGCGAACTACACAAGTCCCCTGAGCAGCGTGCACCTGTTCAGACAATTAAAACATCCAGGCCCCTTGAGCTGTTGATGGTGGACTATCTGCTGATTGGGACGGCGAGCAGTGGCTATCAGTACTGTCTAGTCATGGTGGATCACTTCACAAAATTCGCTGTCGCTGTCGCTACCAAAGACCAGACGGCTGAATCGGCTGCTCGGGCCATCTGTCGACAGTTCATCCATGTCTATGGGTGCCCGGAGAGGTTGCACTCCGACCAGGGGGCTTGTTTCGAAGGCCGAGTCATATAACAGAGAGTAGTAGAGAATGGGTTTCACAGCCGCGCCAAAAGACTACTGGATTCTTCTCAGATTAATGTTTCTTTTATTTCATAACAGGTCAAGTCTACGCGTTTCAGGAGAACACAGCTCCCTTCTTCAGGACAAACCAGCAAAGAATCATCAAATCCCCCCCCATCAAAGTCCGAGTCATCGAAGAGCTGCATCGGATGTATGGGATCCAGAAGTCGAGGACCACTCCTTACCACCCACAAGGGAACGGTGCATGTGAACGCTTCAACCGGACCCTACTCCAGCTGATCCGCACCTTGGCCGATGATAAGAAAGACCAATGGCCCCAATTCCTTCCTGATCTAGTATGGGCCTACAACAACCAGGTCCACTCTGTGACTGGCTACACCCCACACACCCTTCTCTTTGGCCGCCCCGGAAAAGGGGTCCATGACCTGAACCTATTCCGCCCTGGAGATGATGTCTGCCATAACTACCCCTCCTGGCTAAATGCTCACCGACAGAAGATGGAGACTGTACACCGGCTGGTGAGCCAACAAATCCGGGGCCAGATACATGCTGACCCACTCCCCGTGCAAGAGCAGCCCTTGAAGTTGGGACAGCTAGTCCTGCTCCGTATCAAGAAGCCCCAAGGGAAACTTCGAGCCAAATGGGAGACTGAGGTCTACCGGGTAATCGAACGCCCCTACCCCAACGGGCATGTATACCGAGTGCGGGGTGAAGACAGTCACAGCATCCGCACTGTGCACCGAAATATGTTGCGTCCCTGCCGATCCCAGCCTGACTCCCCTACCACAGTACCCGGAGGGGGTGACGCTACCAACACGACTGACGTCACGGACGTTTCCCAGCATAGTGATCACATTGACTCTGAGATCGGTGACCCACCTACACAACCCAGTTCTTCCCCCGGAGTGCTGACTGAAGTGGGGCGTAAAGACAGTGACAGGGAGGGGAACAACTGACCCTTGAGATGCACTGACCGCACCACTGCTGGGATCCCGCCCGGGCGGTCTTACAGGGACCAGTATGTATGGCCCACTTCTCAACCAACCCCTGTGACATCTGCAGTCATCGCTGCCTGGGAACCGACGGTAGTTGACAGGGACTGCCAACCTTTAAGTGGGGGGGTATGTAATGGGATCAACAATTCAGACTGCATCATTAATGTAGAAATGGATTTGAATACTGTTTCAGCAATTGCCCACAAGGGGGCAGTGTCAGACTGTGCAATCACAAACACAGAGCTGGGAAATCCCCTACTGCAGCTTGTGTGTGAAAACCAGGAAGAAAAAAAAGTGCGGGAAGGTTGTTCAGCTCCAGAGCTCAGCCAGAGGAAAGCTGCGTGTGGTCTCCCTGAACAGAGGGCTCTTTTGCCACCGGAGTCTTGGAGAAATCACCCTGTGGAAGTGGTTTCTGCCATTCCCGGTCTGCAGGACTTTGTTTTCACCAAGGATCTAACCGGACTGCAGAGCATCGCAACCAGAGTGTAAGTGCAGAGGCTGTGACCTCCCTTCTTCTGCTCGGCGTGCCCCGGGACTAAAAGACTGATTAGAATCCGTTACCAGCGGGGGAAGATCAAAGGAAAAGACCGAGGAGCTTCATCCCTTCAGCGCTGCACCGGGACCCATCATCGTGAGACTCCAGGCCTGCGACGTGGGAGCGGCATCTTCTTCCGGGATAGACTGGTACGTGATTGTAGGGAAAGTTAGGGAAAGTTGCCGCCATTTCTTTGTTGTTGTTTTTCCTTTCTTCTTGCTGCGTACCCGGAAGGAGTGAAAATCCAGGGACTCCACTATACTCATGTGCGCAGATAGTTCGGTTGATTGTATTATAAATATGTTTCCTAGTAAAGAAATGTTACTACCGGTAAAATCTGAGTATGGGGATTTTGTTGGAATAGAGCATACACACACACCCGCGGTGTTACGGGGGGCTGTCTGATAATAACCGAAAGGAGTATCAGACAGTCAGGGTCCACCGTGCAAAGACTTTGCTGCAGACTATGGCAGAGTGCAATACCTCTGTTAACTCACAGAAGGATATAATAAGTAAGTAAAGCAATTCCTCCCTTACTTGGAGGGTGTGTGGAATGATCTCTGTTAATAATCACAGAGACAAAGGCAATGTGTGCGAAATGGCACCTACCTAGGTCCGCTCTTCTAGTGGTGCAAAAGAGACGAACAGCAGCGTAAGCCGCACAAAGCTCCTACCTGCGTTCGCTCCACTAGTGTGCGAGGACACGAACCACTAGATATGGCACCTGCCTAGGTCCGCTCTTCTAGTGGTGCAAAAGAGACGAACAGCAGCGTAAGCCGCACAAAGCTCCTACCTCTGTTCGCTCCCCTAGTGTGCGAGGATACGAACAACTGACAGACGCAGTATAAGGAACGTTACCCTAGCGGCAACGTCCACCTACGAGTAGAATCACAAGGCCCAGCCAGACCATGTGCCTCAGGCACCTGCCTATGTCCGCTCCCCTAAGAGGTAAGGATACGGACAGCAGCCGAAGCTGTAAGGTATAAGAACGCTACCCTGCCGGTAGCGCTCACCTAGCATAGACAGAGGAATGCCTAGAGGAACGCGCACAGAGCGTCTACTCATATGCATGAACCAAGAGGACTGAGCACCATGCGGCGTGTGTCAGGGTCTTATATAGACTCTGTGCCTCATCCAAGATGGAGGACACCAGAGCCAATCCGCTGCCAGAACGACAGGAGTGACGTCATGCTGGCCTATCACCGAGCAAGACGTCACAAGCACATGACCAGCGACCAATCGGCATAGAAGGTGTCAGAGACATGTGACCTCGTGTCAGCGATGATGTCACCTGCACATGTGCAATGGCTCCAAGATTGGACTTAGTCTCCGGCGCTCGCACATGTGCAGTAGCAAGAAATCTGGACTTAGTCTCCAGCGCTCGCACATGTGCTGTAGCAAGAAATCTGGACATAGTCTCCAGTGCTCGCAGCAACCGTAACAGTACCTCCCCCTCAAGGGCCCCCCTCCCGGCGACGCAGGTAATCGGCAACTAAGTCGGGAGCATGGACAGCCTCCTCAGGCTCCCAAGAGCGATGTTCCGGGCCATAGCCCTCCCAATCTATCAAGAAGAACCTGCGCCCTCTAACCATCTTAGAACCAACTATGGCTCGTACCTCATAGCTAGAGCGAGAGGAATCAGAGGCAGGAGAGTGCACTTCACGAGCGTGAGGTAAAATAGCTGGCTTTAGCAGTGAGACATGGAATTTGTCATGAATCCTAAGATGGACAGGTAACTTCAATTGATAGACTACAGGATTTACCTGTCGAAGAACCTCATAAGGACCCAGGAAGCGAGGAGCAAACTTGACAGAGCTCACTCTAAGTCTCACGTGTTTTGCAGAGAGCCACACAAAGTCCCCAGGAGAAAAGACAGGAGCCGGGCGACGAAACCGATCGGACACCGTCTTCATACGGTCCTTAGCTGCTTGGATCGACTCTTGAGTCCGATCCCAAACCTCTCTGGCATTAGTTGCCCAGTCGGCCACAAGAGGAGGAGGTGCAGCAGCGGGAAACGGTACCGGTACCCTAGGGTGTTGCCCATTATTGAGTACGAACGGTGTCTGCCCAGTGGCCTCAGCCAGCGAATTGTTAAGGGCAAATTCTGCCCAGGGTAGGAGGGAGGACCAGTTATCGTGGTTCTCAGCAACAAAGTGTCGAAGGCATATAATCATAGATTGATTGGTACGTTCAACCAAACCATTAGTCTCCGGATGGTATGCCGAAGAGAGATTCAACTCAATTTGCAGAAGGCTACAAAGATCTCGCCAGAAACGGGAAGTAAATTGCGGGCCTCTATCACAAATGATACGATCTGGCATCCCGTGAAGCCTAAAGACATGCTTGAGGAATAGTTTGGCTAGTACCCTGGAAGATGGGATTCTCGATAACGGTACGAGATGAACCATCCGGGAGAAATGGTCCGTAATGACCCACACAAATCTATGTCCCTGTAAACATGGAAGATCACCCACAAAGTCCATGCCTACCACCTCCCATGGTCTATCTGGCACTGGTAAAGGATGCAAGAGCCCAGCCGGTCTCTGCCGTAATGGACGGTTGCGAGCACACGAGTAGCAGGAACCGACATATCTCTTGACGTGGCTGGCTAAGTGTGGCCACCAATACCACCTCTCCAGTAACTCTCGTGTCCGCCTAATACCAAAATGCCCACCCACCTTTGAGGTGTGGGCCCATGACAGTATATCATTCTGTCGATCAGGCGGAACAAAGGTCTTGCCCGGTGGGATTTGGTCTAACGTCACAGGAGAGAGCGTATGAAAAACCCTGGAGGGAAGGATAAGACGAGGTTCGTCAATCTCTTCCTGGGTAGAAAGCATAGAGCGAGACAGGGCGTCTGCCTTGTTATTCTTACTCCCAGACAGATAGTTGATGGAGAAGTGAAAGCGGGAGAAAAACAAGGACCAGCGGGCTTGGCGAGGATTCAGACGCTGAGCGGTTTGTAAGTACGTCAGATTCTTATGGTCTGTATAGACCTGGAAAGGATGTTTCGCTCCTTCCAGCAAGTGACGCCACTCCTCCAAGGCTAATCTCAAGGCGAGCAGTTCCCTATCCCCAATGGTATAGTTTCTCTCTGCCGGTGAAAAGGTTTTAGCAAAGAAGAAACACGGCCTTTTTCTACCTGCACCGTTCTTTTGATACAAGACCGCACCAGCACCCACTGAAGAGGCATCAACCTCTAAGAGGAAGGGCTTATTCTCATCGGGTCTTTGAAGAACGGGAGCAGTTGAAAAGTGTCTTTTTACTGCCTCAAAAGCCTGAGATGTCTCAGTAGACCAGGCTTTGGGATTAGCACCTTTCTTAGTCAAGGCCACCAAAGGGGCCACCAAAGTAGAAAAATGGGGTATGAACTGCCTGTAATAATTTATGAATCCTAAGAAGCGTTGCACCGCCTTCAAGGAATGAGGTTCGGACCATTGCAGGACAGCAGAGAGCTTCGCAGGATCCATAGCCAGACCCTCTTGTGAGATAATGTAACCCAAAAAAGGCAATGAGGACTGCTCGAATACACATTTCTCGAGTTTAGCAAACAATGAGTGCTCCCTTAAACGAGAAAGGACACGAACGACATCCTGACGATGAGTCTCCAGATCAGGAGAAAAAATCAGGATGTCGTCCAGATACACCACTACTGAGGATAACAGTAAATCCCTGAACACATCGTTTACGAAGTCCTGAAATACTGCGGGTGCATTACATAACCCAAAAGGCATGACGAGGTATTCATAGTGACCGTCTCGGGTGTTAAAAGCGGTCTTCCATTCGTCACCCTTTCGAATTCGTACCAAGTTATACGCACCCCGCAGATCCAACTTCGTAAAAACTTGAGCTCCTCTCAGTCTGTCAAAGAGCTCCGAAATTAAAGGTAATGGGTATTTGTTCTTTATTGTGATTGCGTTGAGACCCCTGTAATCTATGCAGGGACGCAAATCACCCTCTTTCTTCCGAACAAAGAAAAACCCAGCTCCCGCGGGAGAGACAGACTTACGAATGAACCCCTTCTCTAAACTCTCTCTTATATAGGTCGACATGGCCTCCGACTCAGGTATCGACAGGGGGTAAACCCTGCCTTTAGGTGGAACCGAACCTGGGATAAGGTCTATGGCACAGTCATACGGCCTATGGGGTGGAAGAACCTCAGCACCCTGTTTGGAGAACACGTCAGCGAAATCCAAATAGGGTGTAGGTATGGGAGAGAGATCAGTTGATGCAACCGCAACGACCTTAGGTGGTAAGGGAAGACATCGGGACTGACATTTCGAACCCCAACTAATAATGCTGTCAGACTCCCAGTCAATGTGAGGAGCATGAGTCCGAAGCCATGGAAGACCCAGAAGGACGTCGTCTATACCCTCAGGCAAAACAAGAAAAGAAATCTCCTCTATGTGACCCTGAGACAGGGAATGGCGCAAGGGAACTGTCCTCAATGTAATGGAGTCAGACAACATAGTTCCATTAACAACACGGACAGGAATAGGCGCCTCTAACATGATAGAGGGAATATTGTGTCCCTTTACAAATCCTGAGGACACAAAAATCCCGTCAGCTCCGGAATCCACAAAAGCCATAATAGGCCATGTATTCTCAGATAACGAGAGCTGACCTGGGATACAACACTTAGAGGGTGCAGAAGACGTCTCTAGTAACCCCCCTCTAATGGTTACTAGGCCAGGGAGTTTCCCTGACGACTAGGACACTTGTTGGCATAGTGCCCAGCCTGACGACATACGTAACATATAGGAGGACCAGACTTGCGTAGTCTGGAGAACGTATGACCTAACTCCATAGGAGTGGGAGATGTTTCAGATGCTGAGGAAGATGGTAGTGGACCCTCAACAACTGGAATAGCCCGATGCTTAGGGCGTGAGGAAGAGACCTCGAGTCTACGTTCCTTATGGCGTACATCGATCCTCGTTGCTACTGTGATCAAGTCCTCCAGAGAAGCAGGGACCTCACGAGTAGCAAGGGCATCCTTGACATAGCCTGCCAACCCTCTCCAGAAGATAGGAATCAACACCTTCTCTGGCCAATCTAGTTCTGCCACTAGAGTTCTAAAAGCAATGGCATAAGAACTAGTGGATAACGAACCCTGAGATAGATCTAACAGTCTCAGGGCCGCATCATGGGTAACCTGCGGACCCATGAATACCGCCTTAAGAGCATCAAGAAAGTCTTGATGTCTCAGAGTAACCACATCAGAGCGCTCCCATAGGGGAGTCGCCCATTCTAAGGCTTTGTCCTGAAGTAAGGAGATGATAAAGCCTACTCTGGACCTCTCCGTAGAGAAGCGAGAAGAGTTGACCTCTAGGTGTATCTGACACTGACTAATGAAACCACGACATGATCTGGCATCACCAGAATATCTGTTTGGCAGAGCAAGTCGAGGATCATGTGCAGATGTCACCATGGTCTGAGGTTTATCCTCTATACTCTTGAGCCGTGACTCAAGTACTTGTATGTAACGGTGTAACTGCTGATATTCTGCCATAACTGCCAGACCCTTGGCTCAGTCCTAATGTTACGGGGGGCTGTCTGATAATAACCGAAAGGAGTATCAGACAGTCAGGGTCCACCGTGCAAAGACTTTGCTGCAGACTATGGCAGAGTGCAATACCTCTGTTAACTCACAGAAGGATATAATAAGTAAGTAAAGCAATTCCTCCCTTACTTGGAGGGTGTGTGGAATGATCTCTGTTAATAATCACAGAGACAAAGGCAATGTGTGCGAAATGGCACCTACCTAGGTCCGCTCTTCTAGTGGTGCAAAAGAGACGAACAGCAGCGTAAGCCGCACAAAGCTCCTACCTGCGTTCGCTCCACTAGTGTGCGAGGACACGAACCACTAGATATGGCACCTGCCTAGGTCCGCTCTTCTAGTGGTGCAAAAGAGACGAACAGCAGCGTAAGCCGCACAAAGCTCCTACCTGCGTTCGCTCCCCTAGTGTGCGAGGATACGAACAACTGCCAGACGCAGTATAAGGAACGTTACCCTAGCGGCAACGTCCACCTACGAGTAGAATCACAAGGCCCAGCCAGACCATGTGCCTCAGGCACCTGCCTATGTCCGCTCCCCTAAGAGGTAAGGATACGGACAGCAGCCGAAGCTGTAAGGTATAAGAACGCTACCCTGCCGGTAGCGCTCACCTAGCATAGACAGAGGAATGCCTAGAGGAACGCGCACAGAGCGTCTACTCATATGCATGAACCAAGAGGACTGAGCACCATGCGGCGTGTGTCAGGGTCTTATATAGACTCTGTGCCTCATCCAAGATGGAGGACACCAGAGCCAATCCGCTGCCAGAACGACAGGAGTGACGTCATGCTGGCCTATCACCAAGCAAGACGTCACAAGCACATGACCAGCGACCAATCGGCATAGAAGGTGTCAGAGACATGTGACCTCATGTCAGCGATGATGTCACCCGCACATGTGCAATGGCTCCAAGATTGGACTTAGTCTCCGGCGCTCGCACATGTGCAGTAGCAAGAAATCTGGACTTAGTCTCCAGCGCTCGCACATGTGCAGTAGCAAGAAATCTGGACTTAGTCTCCAGCGCTCGCACATGTGCTGTAGCAAGAAATCTGGACTTAGTCTCCAGCGCTCGCACATGTGCAGTAGCAAGAAATCTGGACATAGTCTCCAGTGCTCGCAGCAACCGTAACACGCGGCCCTACCACCGGTCGCTTCAAGCTTACAACCTAATTCCCTGAAATCATCTTTAAGGACCTTCCACCTACCTCTAACTTTGTCATTTGTGCCAATGTGTACAATGACCGCTGGGTCCTCCCCAGCCCCTCCCAGTAATCTGTCAACCCGATCAGTGATGTGCCGAACTCGAGCGCCAGGAAGACAACACACTGTTCGGCGATCCCTGTCTTTGTGACAGATTGCCCTATCTGTCCCCCTAATAATTGAATCCCCCACTACCAGTATCTGTCTTGCCTGCCCTGCACTCCTATTCCCCCCCTTACTGGAGCAGACACTCCTCTGGCGTTCAGAGGTCATGCCTTGCTGCAGCAATGCTACCCCTGTAATGACATCCCCCTCATCTGCCAAGTTTGCAAACCTATTGGGGTGTGTCAGTTCAGGACTAGCCTTCCTAGCACTTTTCCCTTTACCCCCCTTTCTAACTGTCACCCAGCTACCTACCTCACCGTCCTGCCGCTCCCTACTACGATCCTCCCCCATATCTGACCCAGCAAGCTATATATATATATATATATATATATATATATATATATATACATATATATATATATATATACATATATATATATATATACATATATATACACATATATATATATATATATATATATATATACACACATATATATATATACATATATATATATATACATATATATATATATACATATATATATATACATATATATATACATATATATATATACATATATATATATATACATATATATATATATACATATATATATATACATATATATTATATATATATACATATATATATATATACATATATATATATATATATATACATATATATATATATACATATATATATATATATACATATATATATATATATATATATACATATATACATATATACATATATATATATACATATATATATATACATATATATATATATATACATATATATATATATACACATATATATATATATATATATATATACATATACATATATATATATATATATATATATATACATATATATATATATATACATATATATATATATATACATATATATATAATCAAATCAAATCAAATCAAATCAAATAAGCTTTATTGGCAGGACCAAATACAAATTAGTTTTGCCAAAGCAAGTGTACATTAGGGCCTGGGGCTGTGGGGATGGTGGGTGGGGATTGTAGGAAGGATGGATGGGGCACATCCAGGGTGGGGACTGTGGGGGCACTTCTAGGATGGGGGCTATAGAAGTCCATGGCTTATGATGGGGCATATCCACGGTGGGGACTGTGGTAACGGTGGATGGGGCATATCCAGGGTGGGGATTGGGGGGCCACATCTGGGATGGGGGGCTATGGAAGTCCATGGCTTATCATAGTTCTCTTTCTCGAAGTCTATGACATTCGCTCACATACCGCGCTGCTATCTCCACTGCGCTCTCTTCTTCCCCCAGCAGGATATATATTTTCTCTTCCTCCTTCATGGAGCTGAAATCCGGGAAGAGATGGGAGAGTCTCCTGAAGTGAGTGTCCCTCACTGCTGAGTACTTGGTGCAGTGTAGCAGGAAGTGGGTTTCATCCTCCAGGGCCTCCAGGTCACAGTGTTGGCACAGTCTGTCCTCCCTTGGCTTGTAGCTCTGCTTGTGTCGACCGGATTCGATGGCTAGACTGTGGGCACTGAGTCTATATCGGCTCAGGGTCCTGCGGTCTCTGGGGTCCGGGATTTTCTCCAGATACGGGGCCAGTCTGTAGTCTCTCTGTAGACTCTGGTACGTGGTCAGTTTCTGTGAGGTGTTGATGTCGGTCCTCCAGTCACTGACATACCTCTCCTGGCCCTCGTCTACCATCTTCCTGATTCTGGTTCTTGTCAGGCTGCTGTGATTGGTTATTTTGTCCAGTTGGGTTTGGGAGAGCTGTGCCAGGGGTCCTGGTTCATCTGGCCCACGTATATGTATCAGAGCTTTGTGGTGATGGGAGCTTGGATTGCTACTCTGTAGGTGAGCCTGAAATGATAGTGACCTCTTCAGAGCTGCTAGGTGTAGAGGGAATCTGCCCAGCTCAGCTCGACAGGCGCTGTTGGAGGTGCTTCTATTCTGCTGCTATATATACATATATATATATATATATACATATACATATATATATACATATACATTATATATATATGTATGTATATATATGTATATATATGTGTATATATATATGTATATATATATATATATATATATATATATATATATATATATGTATATATATATTGTGATAACACGCTCCGGGATCGCCTTTGCTGGGTTCAAAGGGCACGTATTCACCTCAGGCAGACAGCCGAATTCAAGGTGTAACTGACGCTTGGTCAGGTTTATTGCAGTGAAGCATAAACAAAAAGAAAAAAAACACCAACAAAATAAATCCTTGCCTGTCCGGCGCTAACTATACACGGTGTTATCCTAACTATCAACTGGAGGGCTTCTCCCTTCCAGCTACACCATACAAACATCAGGCACTGCCAGGGCCGGATTATAGGCAGGGCAGACGGGGCTCCAGCCCAGGGGCCCCCACCACAAGACCTTCTGAGGGGGCCCCCACCACCATCAGTGTGGGCGCCATTTTATTAACGCCGCAGTGTGGTTCAGGACCGCACTGTACCTTTAAAGAATTTCAATCCCGGCCGTCACTTTTCTGCAGACACGCCCACTGCATGCTGTGTGGGCTGCGTCTGCTAGGATGACGTCACCGCGCACCTGTTGCTGCTTCTAAGTTCCTGCCGTAGAGGAGCTTGTGGGAGGACCGGAGGTCTCAGTGGATCCCGGTAAGTATGAGGTCATTAATCATGGTGCCGGGCAGGAGGCTGCAGTGAGGAGGGAGCAGGACGCCGCTGATAACACCAGACTGGATTCCATAGTGTCAGCGGCAGCTCTGCCCGGCATCAGTGTGAGTTATTGCCGAAGTCTGAACTGCTGCAGATCAGGTCGGGCTGTCAGTGCCGGGTCATCGGCCTCATCCCTCCCCTGCAATAACACACACTGATCTCCAGCACAGACATCACTACACAGAATCCTGCACTGATCACATCTGAGCCTGCAGCACACATTACACTATATAGCCCATATTACATATAGAATATGTGAGGTCCTGTAGGTCCAGGTGTGATCAGTGCAGGGCATTGTATATCTGTGTACATGGTATATCACATCCAGTGTACAGAGCAGTGTGATATACTGTGTACACACATCAGATGGTATATAATAATGTGTATATTCTATAACATCTGGTGTCTGTATCACAGTAAACCCGGTCAAATGCCGGTGGGCCCCACTCGCAGTGACAGGAGTGGCATAACGCTAGTCAGGGATGCCCGGTGCCCGCGCTGCCTCCCCCCGCCGAGGATCGTAATTTCAATTGTATCGGCATCGCAGCTGCCAATACAATTGAGAGCAATGATTCTCCTCGCTGTGTCTGTCGGCATTCTGACAGCTCTGCAGCAGAGCGTGGTGACGTGATCACTGCGCGCCTGCTGAGAGGTCAGAGCAAGCGACAGCAGTGGACGCGCTGAGGAGACCGGAGGAGTGGGGGAACGAGGAGAAGTGAGTATGTACAATCACTGTGGCCAGACGACCATGGGGGTGCATTAAATGATATGGCGGCTGTATACTACATAAGGGTGCCTAATGCTATCTGGTTCTGCACTGTGCTATATATGGGCTGTATACTACATGAAGGTGCCTAATGCTATCTGGTTCTGCACTGTGCTATATAGGGGCTGTATACTACATGAAGGTGCCTAATGCTAGCTGGTTCTGCACTGTGCTATATAGGGGCTGTATACTACATGAAGGTGCCTAATGCTATCTGGTCTGCATTGTGCTATATAGGGGCTGTGAACTACGTGAGTGTCTAATGCTATCTGGTTCTGCACTGTGCTATATACGGGCTGTACACTATATGAGGATGCCTAATGCTATCTGGGTCTGCATTTTGCTATATACGGGCTGTATACTACGTGAGGATGCCTAATGCTATCTGGCTCTGCACTGTGCTATATAGGGGCTGTGTACTATGTGAAGGTCCTTAATATAATTTGGTCTGCTCTGTGCTATATAGGGGCTGTGTACTATGTGAGGATGCCTAATGCTATCTGGCTATGCACTATGCTATACAGGGGCTGTGTACTACATGAGGATGCCTAATGCTATCTGGGTCTGCACTGTGCTATATAGGGGCTGTGTACTATGTGAAGGTGCTTAATATTATTTGGTCTGCTCTGTGCTATATAGGGGCTGTGTACTATGTGAGGATGCCTAATGCTATCTGGCTCTGCACTATGCTATACAGGGGCTGCGTACTACATGAGGATGCCTAATGCTATCTGGGTCTGCACTGTGCTATATAGGGGCTGTGTACTACATGAGGGTGCCTAATGCTATATGGGTGTGCATTGTACTATATGGGGGCTGCATAGTGCCATATGGGGGCTGCATAGTGCCATATGGGGGCTGCATAGTGCCATATGGGGGCTGCATATTGCCATATGGGGGCTGCATAATGCCATATAGGGGCTGCATAATGCCATATGGGGGCTGCATAATGCCATATGGGGGCTGCATAGTGCCATATGGGGGCTTCATAGTGCTACATGGGGGCTGCATAATACTATATGGAGGACTATGGGAGCTTGATAACACTATATGGAGGAATATGGGGGCTGCATAATACTATACCCCCAGAGTTGTATGTCCTCTACACCCCAGAGCTGTATACCCCCAGAGCTGCATGTCACCCCCCACCTCAGAGCTCTTTGTCCCCCCCACCTCAGAGCCACTGCCCCCCTCTAGAGCTGTATGCCCCCCATTGCTATGTACCCCTTTCCTCAGTAATATGGATGTCCCCAGTAATGTGTATGTCCCCAGCCTCTCTTGTGATGTATATACAGCAGTGTTAGTGTTCTCTATGTGCGGCCATGTCTGTTAGTGACTGCCACCAATCAGCGTGGCACAGACACATGCCCAGGAGGAGCTGGATGGAGACAAGCGGGGAGGTGAATGAGGCTGTTGCCGGCTTCCCAATATTAAAAATATAGATAAAAATATAAAAATGTGTCTGTGTGCATGTGTGATGCATATCTGTGTGTCATCTATGTATGTCGGTGTATATAACTGTGTCTAGATTTGTCTGTTTATATGTGTTTTTGTGAATTTGTCTTTAAATATATACTGTATGTGTATGTATATGTATGCTTTTTTTGATCAAAAACAGTGTTTACTAAGTACCCTATGTTTATATGCACTATGCTTTTATTTAGTTACAGCAGGGTATGTTTTCACAATTTTTTCCTTGGTTTCTCTTTGTCTCATGGCCAGTGTGAACATGGTCTCACAAGTACCATGTATACCATCTCATACTCCGGCTCACTTTTTTGTTTTTTTGTTTTTATGTATGTGTATGTATGCCTGTGTGTGTATGTATCTGTGCATGTCTATGTGTGGATGGGGCCCACTGAGACTCTTTCGCCCAGGCCCTTCAAAAACATGGAGCCGGCCCTGCGTGTACCAGTCATGTATTCTACTGTACACTGTACAGGGGCGTACCTTTGGGGGGCATGCGGCATATCTGCCCCTGTACAGTAATCAGGGGGGCGCCATTGGAAAATGTGAGGCAGCAGTATGGTGGGACAAAAATTGTAAGTGGACAGTATTGAGAAAGAAAAGTGTGAGGGGCATAGAATGGAGACTGGGTAGTGGGGGAGGGGGGATAAGCAGTATAGAGAAGGGGCAGTATTGTGGCCAGTGTGAGGGCGCAGTATGCTGAGCTGGGGGAATGTGAGACTGAGGTGCAGTAGAGAGAAGGGGCAGTATGGTGGCCAGTGTGAGGGCACAGTATGCTGAGCTGGGGGAATGTGAGACTGAGGTGCAGTATAGAGAAGGGGCAGTATGGTGGCCAGTGTGAGGGCACAGTATGCTGAGCTGGGGGAATGTGAGACTGAGGTGCAGTAGAGAGAAGGGGCAGCATGGTGGCCAGTGTGAGGGCACAGTATGCTGAGCTGGGGGAATGTGAGACTGAGGTGCAGTAGAGAGAAGGGGCAGCATGGTGGCCAGTGTGAGGGCACAGTATGGAGGAGGGCACAGTATGCTGAGCTGGGGGAATGTGAGACTGAGGTGCAGTATAGAGAAGGAGCAGTATGGTGGCCAGTGTGAGGGCACAGTATGCTGATGCCTCGCCCACCCCAGGGCTATGGGACACCCGATGCCGGGCCGGACTAGTCCAGGGGTCGTCAGTGGTGGCGGGGCCCGACTCCGTGGCCCTGGTGGGTGTCAGTTTAAATATGGCTGATGACTTGGTGATGAATAAAGTTTGTGTTCGTGACGCCACCTGTGGTATGCGGCTATTAAGCCGCTGCTGCTGTGTAAGGCCTCCAGGGTGATGATATGGCAGCAATGATGGTACTGCTCCCCACAGGTGGAGCAATGCCCCGGGGCACCGTTGGTGCTCGTGAGAGTCTATGGTGTAGTGGAAGTCCAAGCGGCTGAAATAACAGAGACCACTCCAAGGGTGCAGTTCAAGTTCTTTACTCACAATTCTTGTCAAGGCCGGCAGGAACCCTTGGACTGCTGGGACCACTGTCGGGGACCTCCGCCGTTCCTGGGTGATTCTTGGAGCAAAACCCGGTACCCTTCTCTTAAGTGTCTCCGTCTTCAGCTGTCTTCCTAAGCCTTGCCTTTTGTAGGATAAACTTGGCTTGGCCTCCACAACAGCCTCCAGGCTGGGGGGTCACCTGTCGGCTGATTACCCCTTTTCTAGAAGTTCTGCTATGGGCTGTGGCCCGGGGAGTTTACAACATTCCCTGGGCCTCGGTTTTTACTGTTTGGAGATGATTTTGCACTCCTCCGGTTTCTAGGGACCGTCCCCTGTTGCAGCTTGATCTCTCCACCGATGTTCCTGTGGAACAGGCCACCGCAGCTCTACAGCTACCCGTGGCCCTGAGACCCCTTCTGTTCTCTGCTTGGTGGCACCTGGACCCTCTGAGTCCCAGGATCTTCACCAGGAAGCGTCTCTTTCTTTCCTGAGCTCCTGACTGACTTGGAGCTCTCTTCCTTTCTCTCCTCCTTGCCTGCCTCCTGCAGGCCTCCTTCTCCTTCCCCACACTCTCTCTATCTGCTCACACTAGACTTTCCTTTCTGTATCTGCACTCTTGTGGCTCCTCCTACCTCTCCAGTTGCTCTGATCTACCCTATAGGAGCAGGGATGGGTCTTACGGCCCCTCCCAGCATGCAGCATGGGAGGGTAACTGCCACTATCCCTGGTCCCAGTGTGTTCCTAGCAATGGGTGTAGTGTAGATTTATCAGGGGACCGGTGTTCACTCCCTTCCTCACCCAGAATGGGCATCACACCGCTGGATGGGGTGCAATGACCTGTGGCGACGGAAGCCTCAGGGGCGCCACACTCCCCCAGAGCGAATCCCAGCACGTCCTCGGGCTGAAAAGACAACAAAAACATGTGGAAGAACTGCAAAAACATTTTTGTTATGCATAACAATAAAACAATTAAACATTTCTTCCCTTTATGGGAGGCACAAGTACTTAAACGTTGCAAACTTCTTATAAAGAAACATCTAAGTGTGCACTTTCAGTCTATTGCACAGTTTGGGCACTTCCCCCATAATTCTGGTAGGGGGCACAACAGGTGCTATATACATTTTTGGCTACAACAAGTCCAGTAGCCCGACAGTTCGTTCAGCTTTCTCAAGCTACAAAAACAACATACCAGCCACTAAGTCCAGTGGCCTGGTAACACAGGACACATACATTGACATTCACCGGGGACCACATTCCAGTTCCGTGGCCCGGTAATACATAAACATGGGGGGTGACTTCTTCAAAAAGCACAAGGGGCAAAAAGGCAGGGTAGGGTGTCGTCTTCAAAAAGAACATTAGGGCAGCACAAAAGGAACATCTTCACAAAGAATGAGGGGCAGACAGGAGCTATTTACAGTTCAGCATCATTTCTTCATTAACGAGGATAGATGCGGGGGTCCCACTCCGGCATTGCTCCTGGCAACAGGTATGCCGATGAGATCATTGTCTGGGTCCCCTGGGCGCTGGTCACCGACCTACTGCGAGGCGCTGCAGCCCGGGTAGGAGTGGGACTGCTTGCAGGCACAACACGGCGTTCCTGCAAAGGGCTACTGGTTTGCAGGGGACTGTTGCTGTGATCTTTGGGGTCTTGCGTTGGCCGTGCACCTTGCATCAGACAAGCCATGGAGATCCGGGTCTGTGTCTCCTGCGTGGCTGTTGCAGGCCCGCTGCACAGTTCTGCGGCTTGGGCCTGCTTTGAGGTAGTGCTGCGGCTGCTGCTGACAGGGGAGACGCTGCACGCTGGCATAGTGCGGCGCCACTCCGGTTCTTCTGGGGCCGCCTCTTCCCGCAGGATGTGAACATGCAGAGCATACGAGCCACGGCTCCCCATCAGCCGGGTGTACTCCACAGCGTCACCCGGCTTAGCATCCCGCTCTGGGTGGCCTTTGGGCAAATGCTCCTTGATATCCCGGCGGGCCACAAAAACATCTTTGCCCAGTCCGGGCTCTCTGATGAAGCCCCAGCCTCCTTTCTGCCGAAAGTCTATCACTAGGCCCCGTCTCACTGGGCCCTGTGACCCCTTGAGGGCCTTTCGGATTTGATCCTTGGAGGCCAGGTTGGACGCCTCCTCGGCCCTCCGCTTCTCCTCCCGGGCCTCCCGCTCCCGCTGGTACTCCTTCACCAATCTCTGGCAGGTCAGCTCATTTGCCAGGGGAGTCTCCTTGGGCCGCAGTGGCTGCTGCAGTCTCCCACTCTCAATGGGCACTGCGTCCCAGTTCACTCCCGGGGATGTTGTTCCCAGGAGGCTTACAGGGGGACTCGGTAGGGGGCCCACTAACTGCTCGGGGTCCACCCCTCCCCAGGCGCCATCTTCGGGGGTTTCAGGCAGGCCTCCGGTGCCCCACTAGACTTTCCTTTCTGTATCTGCACTCTTGTGGCAACTCCCACCTCCCCAGTTGCTCTGATCTACCCTATAGGAGCAGGGATGGGTCTTACGGCCCCTCCCAGCATGCAGCATGGGAGGGTAACTGCCACTATCCCTGGTCCCAGTGTGTTCCTAGCAATGGGTGTAGTGTAGATTTACGAGGGGACCGGTGTTCACTCCCTTCCTCACCCAGAATGGGCATCACACCGCTGGATGGGGTGCAATGACCTGTGGCGACGGAAGCCTCAGGGGCGCCACACTGAGCTGGGGGAATGTGAGACTGAGGTGCAGTATAGAGAAGGGGCAGTATGGTGGCCAGTGTGAGGGCACAGTATGCTGAGCTGGGGGAATGTGAGACTGAGGTGCAGTATAGAGAAGGGGCAGTATGGTGGCCAGTGTGAGGGCACAGTATGCTGAGCTGGGGGAATGTGAGACTGAGGTGCAGTATAGAGAAGGGGCAGTATGGTGGCCAGTGTGAGGGCACAGTATGGAGGGCACAGTATGCTGAGGAGGGGGAATGTGAGACAGAGGTAAAGTATAGTGACTAGATAGTGAAGGAGATAGGCAGTATAGAGAAGGGGCAGCATGGTGGCCAGTGTGAGGGCACAGTATGGAGGACACAGTATGCTGCGGAGGGGAATGTAAGACTGAGGTGCAGTATGGTGACTGGATAGTGAAGGAGGTAGGCAGTATAGAGAAGGGGCAGCATGGTGGCCAGTGTGAGGGCACAGTATGGAGGGCACAGGATGCTGAGAAGGGGGAAAGTGAGACGGAGATACAGTATAGTGACTAGATAATGAAGCAGGTAGGCAGCATAGAGAAGGGGCAGCATGGTGGCCAGTCTGAGGACACAGTATACTGAGGAGGGGGAATGTGAGACTGAGGAGCAGTGTAGAGAAGGAGCAGTATGGTGGCCAGTGTGAGGGTACAGTATGGAGGGCACAGTATGCTGAGGAAGGGGAATGTGAGACTGAGGTGCAGTATTTATATCTAAATGCTACAGTTCGTGCTCTACTGTTATGGTTAAAATGTTAACGTTATTGGGCCCCCACCAGATTTTCTGCCCAGGGGCCCCCACCAACCTTAATCCGGCCCTGGGCACTGCTCCTCACAAGTGTCTCCTACACAGACAGGCTTACCGTGTTCCCAGATGGAAACCCTCCCCCAACTTCCCAGATTCCTTTTACCTCCGTCCTTCACCTCCCATTAATCCATTAGTAGCCAGGTGATCCTGGCCAGGCTAAGGGGTGCTTCACACACAGCGAGCTCACTGCCGAGATCGCTGCTGAGTCACGCTTTTTGTGACGCAGCAGTGACCTCATTAGCGATCTCGCTGTGTGTGACAATGAGCAGCGATCTGGCCCCTGCTGCGAGATCGCTGCTCGTTACACACAGCCCTGGTTCGTTTTCTTCAAAGCCGCTCTCCTGCTGTGACACACAGATCGCTGTGTGTGACAGCGAGAGAGCGACAAATGAAGCGAGCAGGGAGCAGGAGCCGGCGTCTGACAGCTGAGGTAAGCTGTATCCAAGATAAACATCGGGTAACCAAGGTGGTTACCCGATATTTACCTTAGTTACGAGCCTCTGCAGCTCTCACGCTGCCTGTGCTGCCGGCTCCGGCTCTCTGCACATGTAGCTGCTGTACACATCGGGTTAATTAACCCGATGTGTACAGCAGCTAGGAGAGCAAGGAGCCAGCGCTAAGCAGTGTGCGCGGCTCCCTGCTCTCTGCACATGTAGCTGCATTACACATCGGGTTAATTAACCCGATGTGTACTGTAGCTATGGTAGGAGAGCAAGGAGCCAGCGCTCAGTGTGCGCGGCTCCCTGCTCCCTGCACACACAGCTGTGCGCTGGTAACTAATGTAAACATCGGGTAACCATACCCGATGTTTACCTTAGTTACCAGTCTCCGTAGCTTCCAGACGGCAGCTCCGTGCAAGCGCAGCGTCGCTTGCACGTCGCTGCTGGCTGGGGGCTGTTCACTGGTCGCTGGTGAGATCTGCCTGTTTGACAGCTCACCAGCGACCATGTAGCGATGCAGCAGCGATCCTGACCAGGTCAGATCGCTGGTCGGATCGCTGCTGCATCGCTAAGTGTGAAGGTACCCTTAGTCACATAGGACCGATACCGGGGTGAGATATACCTGCCCTCATCCACTAATCCCACATGAGTCTCACATATCCCCCCCTCTGCTCAGACCACTGCAGCTGAGCAACAGCACCCACAAAACAGTGCACACGAGACAGGGCATCAGCATTCCCCATCCGCACCCCCGGGCGGTGCTCCACTGTAAAACGGTAGGCCTGAAGTGCAAGGAACCACCGGGTCACTCGGCCATTCCGTTCCCTATTCAAGTGCATCCACTTGAGAGGGGCATGGTCAGTGATTAGCCGGAACTTCCTTCCAATCAAGTAATATTTAAGGGACTCTAGAGCCCACTTAATGGCTAAGCATTCTTTTTCCACTATGGCATAGTTGCGTTCATGCTTATTAAGTTTCCGACTAAGATAAAGGACCGGATGTTCCTCTCCGTCCTTCAGTTGTGACAATACAGCCCCTATACCGGCATCAGAAGCGTCCGTTTGGACCACGAACTCGCTGCGGAAGTCAGGAGTCATTAGCACAGGTTGAGAGCAAAGAGCTAGTTTTAAGTTATGGAAGGCTTCTTCGGCTGCCGAGGTCCATTTGATCATGACAGAGTCTTTCCCTTTGGTAAGGTCTGTCAGGGGAACAGCGGTAGCCGCAAAATTGGGAATGAACCGTCGGTAGTAGCCGGCTATTCCCAAAAACGCTCTCACCTGCTTCTTGTTGACTGGTTGCGGCCATTTCTGAATGGCTTGTATCTTGTCAATTTGGGGTTTAACAATTCCCCTCCCAATTACGTATCCCAAATACCGGGCTTCTTCCAGCCCGATATGACATTTCTTGGGGTTTGCTGTTAGACCCGCCTCCCGCAGGTCCTCAATCACAGCCTCTAGTTTCTGGAGGTGCGTCTCCCAGTCCAGGCTGTAAATGACTATGTCATCCAAATACGCAGAAGCATACTGCCTATGGGGCCTCAGGACTCGATCCATCAACCTTTGAAAGGTTGCCGGTGCCCCGTGTAGTCCAAACGGCATATACACATACTGGTATAAACCTTCCGGTGTAGAAAACGCGGTTTTCTCTTTAGCGGCCTCTGTTAGCGGGATCTGCCAATAGCCCTTCGTTAAGTCTAGGGTCGTGATATACCGGGCTTTTCCAAGCCGATCTATTAATTCATCGACCCGTGGCATAGGGTATGCATCAAATTTGGAGACCGCATTTAATCTCCTGAAGTCATTGCAGAATCTAATGGAGCCGTCTGGTTTCGGTATTAACACAATCGGACTCGACCAGGCGCTATGCGATTCCTCGATTACACCTGACTCTAACATGGTCTTCACTTCTCGGGAGACAGCTTCCCGCCGAGCCTCCGGTATTCGGTAGGGCTTTACCTGAACTGTTACCCCAGGCTCTGTTATGATGTCATGTTTAATGAGAGTGGTCTGCCCGGGCTTTTCCGAGAAAAACTCGTGATTGTTGATTACAAACTGCTTGACGTCGGTCTTTTGCCGCTCCGACAGAGTCTCCGCCATCCCGACATCCGGTATGGTCTGCTTGCAGACCGGAAGGGCCAGACCTGCTGACAGAGCTGGACGGTCCTTCCAGGGTTTTATCAGATTCACGTGATAAATCTGTTCAGGCTTCCTTTTACCAGCCTGGTACACTTTGTAGTTTACCTCACCCACCCGTTCCTTAATTTCAAAGGAGCCTTGCCACTTTGCCAGAAATTTGCTTTCTGCCGTGGGGACCAGGATCAACACCCTATCTCCGGGTGCAAAAGTACGGATCTTGGCCCCCCTATCATAAATCCTTTTCTGTGCTCCTTGAGCCTGTATCATATACTCTTTAACGATGGGCATCACCGCCGCAATACGGTCCTGCATTTGGGTTACATGGTCTATTACGCTTTTGAACGGGGTGACCTGTCCCTCCCAGGTTTCTTTAGCGACATCTAACAGTCCACGGGGACGTCGGGCGTACAGAAGCTCGAAAGGAGAGAACCCGGTGGAAGACTGGGGCACCTCCCGGATGGCAAAAAGCAAATACGGGAGTAAGTAGTCCCAGTTCTTCCCGTCCTTGTCTATCGCCTTACGGAGCATCTGTTTCAAAGTTTTGTTAAACCGTTCGACCAGTCCGTCCGTTTGAGGGTGATACACGGAGGTGCGTAACTGTGCTATTTGTAACAGCCTGCAGAGTTCTTTCATTACTTTAGACATAAAGGGGGTTCCTTGGTCTGTGAGTATTTGTTTTGGGACACCAACCCGACTAAACACATGGACCAGCTCCTTGGCAATGGTCTTGGTGGCCGTGTTACGCAAAGGGATGGCCTCGGGGTAACGAGTGGCATAATCCAAGATGACAAGGATGTGCTGGTGTCCTCGTGCAGACTTGGGAAGGGGTCCAACTAAATCCATCCCAATTCTCTCAAATGGGATCTCGATGATAGGCAGAGGTACTAAGGGGCTACAGAAACGGGGCCTAGGCGCAGAGATTTGGCATTCGGGACAAGACTCGCAATAGGTGCGAATATCGTGATGCATGCCGGGCCAAACAAAACAGTGTAATATCCTTTCGGTAGTTTTATGGACCCCCAGGTGTCCCCCCATCATGTGTCCGTGTGCCAGGTCCAGCACTCTCCGCCTGTAGGCTCTCGGCACAACCAATCGTTGTACTGTGTCATCCCCCTTCTTCTCTATCTGATAGAGAAAGTCATTCTCCAGTGCCATGTAGGGGTAAGACAGCCTAGTACCTGCATCCACCTGCACCCCGTTTATCATTTTAACATTTTTTATAGCCTGAGTAAGGGTAGGATCTCTCATTTGCTCACTTTGGAAGTCATCTTTCTGGACTTCCAAATTCAGCCAAGAGGAAGGGGGACAGCCACCCGTGTCCGCCTCTGCCCCGAGTTCATCGGAATCACCCGCCAGAACTGAAAAGGGGAACTGGGGGTTGTTTTCAGCGGATTCCTCCTCTGAACCCTCTTGTGGGGCATCCTCTAGTGGCTCCGGGCCCACACAAGGTGTGGGAGAAGGATCATCCGTGCGGCTACCCTGGGGTACTAATTGGTTCTCCCACAACTGCCAGAAGTGGGGAAAATCCCTGCCCAAAATGATATCATGCAATAGTGCTGGTACTAGTCCCACCTTATGATGCACAGACCCATAGGGCGTAGTAATGCAGGAGACCGTTGTGAGGTACGAGCAGGTGTCTCCATGCACACATGTCACAGAAAATTTATCTGACGGTCCCACCGGGACTGCTACCAGACTGGCCTTTACCAGAGTCACCACACTTCCCGAGTCTAATAGTGCAACAACAGTATTGCCATCAATGGACACTTCACACAGGTGTTTTTTCATATCGCCTTGACATGCAGCAACACACACTACCCGTGCAACCATAGTCCTGCGTTTTTCAAAGTCCGTGACATCACACTGCATCGGTTCTGCAGTTACTGGACAGTTTGCAGCAATGTGGCCCACCTCCTGGCAGCGGAAACACCTCACGGGCCCCTTGCTAAGACCATAGTTTGGCACCTTAGCCCTCACAGGGCCAGCAGTCCTGTTTTCCTCCTCCACTGCCTTAGGATATTTTCCTCCTCCCCATGACCCTGGAACAGTCTTACCAGATCCTCGTCGAGAAGGGGAAGAGCGAGGATGTGTAGCATCGTCCATAAGTCCTTCTGCCAAGGAATAACGCTCCACTAGATCCACTAGCTGATCCGCTGTCGTGGGGTTTCCATGGCTTACCCACCTCTTCAGAGATGGCGGTAGAGCTCTTAGGTATTTATCAAGAACGATTCTTTGTACCATCTCTGGCGCCGTCAAAACCTCGGGCTGTAGCCATTTCTTGGTCAAGTGAATGAGGTCAAACATCTGTGACCGCGGTGGTTTATCGGGCTGATAAGTCCATTGATGAACTCTCTGTGCTCGCACGGCCGTCGTCACTCCCAGCCGGGCAAGGATCTCGGCTTTTAGTTTATCAAAGTCATGCGCTGCTTCAGGCTCAAGATCAAAGTAGGCTTTTTGGGCCTCACCTGCCAGAAACGGTGCAAGCAAGTCGGCCCATCGCTCCTTTGGCCACTTTTCCCGCTCCGCCGTCCGTTCAAACGTGGTCAGGTAAGCTTCCAAATCGTCCTCTGTGGTTAATTTCTGCCAGCACCGACTCACATGAATCACCCTCTGGTCAGCCTCCGCATTACTCTCCGGTACGGTCGCCAGACGCTGCGCCACCTGCTGCAAAAGTTGGCGGTCTTTAACCGTCGATTCCACCAGTTCCTTCAACTGTGCCGACATCAAGCGATTAGCCTCCCGCTGCACAGCTGCGGATTGTACCAGCGCTTTCACCACGTCATCCATTATGATGCGCTGTAACGTGCTGCCCGCATTCTCCACCACAATGTGATAACACGCTCCGGGATCGCCTTTGCTGGGTTCAAAGGGCACGTATTCACCTCAGGCAGACAGCCGAATTCAAGGTGTAACTGACGCTTGGTCAGGTTTATTGCAGTGAAGCATAAACAAAAAGAAAAAAAACACCAACAAAATAAATCCTTGCCTGTCCGGCGCTAACTATACACGGTGTTATCCTAACTATCTGTGGCGCCCCTGACCTGGTCAGGCACCACTGAGTACTGCACCCATGCTGGGGACAGTACAATACAGGTAATCCAGAAGGCTGACCGAGGTGTGACTACACAGGCGCATAGTGATCAGGTCTCACACATGTACCTATGAGAGGACCCCTGGGGATCCCAGGAGGGGGAAAAGCCTTCGCCTCCACTGGAATAGTGGAGGGGGCCAAAAGCCTCCATCTCCTCTCAAGGGGTGTGGTAAGAGAATCTGGTTGCTAGGTGGCGTAGGCAGGCACAAAAGGGAAAAGAGAAGGAGGAGTAAAGAGTCTGCAGCAGAGTGTGGAGGAGTGAGGAGCAGGAAAGTGAAGCTCTGACAGGAGCAGCAGTGAAGGTCCCAGATGTGAGCCGGTTCAGGGCAGAGTCCAGGGAGCTCCGAGGAGAGCTGACCCCTTCCCCTGGGCTGCTGTAGTCTGACAGTGTCCGCGCAGTGGCTACCGACGGGGGAGAACGGTCACCTAGGAGTGCTACCCGAAACCCATCTCCAGCTAGAGAGAGAGCACAGAGTGGGAAGTAAGGAGACTGCTAGGGAGAACCAGGCCCAAACGGGCGGCAGATCCCGAAGCGGAGATAGATCCAGCTTTCTTTTGCTAAACCTGCCGGTGTGGGGCTCTCAAAGCCCACGCCACAACACCACAAAAGCCGCAGCCACGTAGCCACAGTTAGGGCCCATAGCTCACAGGAGGCAAGAAGCTGGAGTGATCTGGCCCAGGCAACAAGCACACGGCAAACGAAGGGGAGAGAGGCTTCAGCAACTTCCCTGGGTGACCCCCATAGGGACTCAAAGTCGGGGTCACCCCAAACCACCAAGGGCTAAGGAAGGCGAGTTAGTAGTCACCCTCACAAGTCAGCCTGAAGGACACCTGGTTCCCGCCTGGTTCATCCCAGCTACGCCCGGGTTACTCACCCTGCCACCTGAAGTGAGTAAAAACCCTGAAAGACATTCTGCCTGTGTGGAGTTATTCTGCGCCTTGTGGTACTACGCACCTACACAGGGCCCTGGGGCTTGCCTCGCTCTCAGGGGGCTATTCCAACTAACTGCACTCACCATCAGCCCCAGGCGTCCCTCAACCTGCAGTGGCGGTCCCCCACTGACCGCAATACTGAGAGTGGCGTCACGACAAGAAGAAGATCTCCTACCTGTGACCAGATCCAGCTGAGTGGAGTCCCTGAAGGTAATGCACCGACACAACACCTGTGGGGCTTCACATCTGGCGTCACGAACAGGATAAGGACTAGACCTGTTCAGACAGGTGACCATGTGCCTAGGCGGTCCGCTTGAAAAATTGGAAGCGCCGCCATATTGCCACCATGAAAAGCGCGCTGAAAAACAACAGCAGCCCGCGCTGGAAGAAGTTACCGCCCACGAAGAGGTGTGGCTACCCAGAGATCCCCTGCAGAGTTCTGACCTTGCTTGTGAAGAGAGCGGAAGCGTCCAGAGACGGCGGAACGGAAAAGAAGCCAGCAGCTTGTTGTTAGAGAAAATGGCGTCTGAATGCAGAGACCCAGAGCCAGGCTCCGCTGCCTGGTGGTGTCGGGAGCTCGCCGAGTTCTGCGATCAACTGGAGGCCAGGGTCGGAAGGCTGATCAGAGAGGGACGTGCGGAGTTCCTGGGAATGACCGCGGCGGTTCAGGCCTATGAAGAGAGAGCCGCGCGCCGAGTGCCAGACCGGGCGGTGACGACTCAGACCCCGATGCTGCCACCGATGGGTGAGTCCAGTGATGCCCCTGCCAGCGCGAGTGCCCCGATCCCTGCTGCCACGTCCGCGGTCCCTGAAGAGGCGTCCGGCGCGGCGACGCTGAAGCAGGCCGCAGCCACGCCAGGTGCAGCCCGCCAAGCTCAGGCCGCCGCAGCGATGCCCTGCTCGGCCCACCAAGACCCGGTCCCTGCAGCAACGCCCAGTCCGGCCCGCAGAGAACCGGCTGCCACCGCGACCCTCATCCATGCCGCGGGTGTGACGCTGACCCAGGCCGCCGCCATGCTAGGCCCGGCCCGCCGAGACCCCACCGCAGCAGCAACGCTCGTCCGCGCCGCAAGTGAGGTGCTGAACCAGGCCGCAGCCACGCCAGGTGCGGCCCGCCAAGCTCCAATCACTGCAGCGACGCCCAGCCCAGCCTGCACCGATCCCATCGCGACAGCGACGCCGATCCAGGCCGCCGCCATGCAGGGCGCGGCCCGCCAAGACCAGGCCGCCGCCATGTCAGGCGCGGCCCGCCAAGACAAGATTGCATCACCATTTCCCCCGGCCTGCAAGGCCAGAGCAGCCACCGCTCCCCAGCCCAAGGAGGTCCCTGCAAGGAAATCCCTGATAGGTGAAGACTCCGCATACTGGCAGCTGAAGGCTGACCTGGAGGCCAAGTTCCCACAGGAGATGGTGGACCGGTATCTACTCCCTCCGCACACCCCCAAGAGGATTCCGGCAACCCCTGCAGCAACTACGCCAAAGAGTCCCCCGCCTGGGCCTGCTGAAGAAAGTCCATCCCCAGCACTGCCACCAAAGGAGTGCTCAGAAGAACTAAGGGGGAGGGGAGGCCAGGAAGCTGAGGAGCTGACTCAGGAGCCACCAGCAGTGGATCCATGCCCAGAGCCAGAGATGCTGCCATATTCCCGTTGGGACGAGGAAGACCTGACACCTCCTGCGGAAGAAGACCTGCCCAACCGCCCCACCTGGGAGCTTGTAAGCTGCACTTCGCAGAATCTAGCCTGCAAGACACAGCGCCGCAGCAGAACCCAGTTTTCCCCTGCACCGCCATCCCCAGAGCAGAGAGAAGTCACGGCCAGAGATCTACAGGAGAAAAGGTTCCTGAGAAGAGCCAAAGCCCAGGCCAGAGGACCCCTTTGTAGAGGAATTGTGGAAGACTTCAGCCTAAAGTCAGGATACGGATTCATCGTTGCACCTGGTATAAAGGAAGGTATCTTCGTCAATAGAAGAGACGTCAGAGCTCATCTGCCCAGAGGACACCCTGGCAGAAACTTAAAGATGGGAGACTCCGTACAGTTCACCATGCACCAAGGAGAAAGAGGGTGGTACGCGCTAGATGTAGTGCCATGTCCCAAAGAAGACAGGAAAGACAGCCATAAGGAAAGAAAAGACAAAGAACCTACTGAAGAGACAACTACAGATGAAGAAAAAGGTCAAGAAAGCAACAGGTGCCGCAGCCCTACAGGCCCAAGCCCTGGTGAAGAGGAGTCTGCATAAGTCCAAGTAAAGTACAGCAAGTTTTGACCAGTTTGGAAAGTTTGTTTTGCAACGTTTTAAAGTTCAAGAATGTGCCCACATAAACTATTGTGAGAAATAAACCTTAAGGCTATGAACTGGCTATAGCCACAAACTCTCGCAGTGTAAATAGTTACACCAAAAGGGCACCACCACCACCAGAGTCAGCCTGTTTAGGGGCTTGGCCCGTCTGCAACCAGGAGGAGCCCGTCCGTATATAGGGCCTTGGCTCGCCTGCGACCAGAGAGCATGCCTGTTTATGGGGCCTGGCTCTCCACCACAAAGAGGGTACCTGGTCAGCACCAACTGTGGAGGCCGCCTCTACATCCTGCCAGAAGAGGCTGAAGGCGCGGATCCACCAGGCCAGGTATACCCTGAAGACCACCAGCCCATGAAAGCCGCCTCTACATCCTGCCAGAAGTGGCTGAAGCCGCGGCCAACGTGAGAGGGTTTGGGGTGGGTTAACGGACTTGTGGGTGGAGGGTGGTGATGTATGGTACCTGGTGCTTTTAAAATGTTTTACATGTTTTAATGTTTTATGCATTTTAAAATGTTGTCTTGCAGCCCGAGGACGTGCTGGTGATAACTAAGGGGGAATGTGGCGCCCCTGACCTGGTCAGGCACCACTGAGTACTGCACCCATGCTGGGGACAGTACAATACAGGTAATCCAGAAGGCTGACCGAGGTGTGACTACACAGGCGCATAGTGATCAGGTCTCACACATGTACCTATGAGAGGACCCCTGGGGATCCCAGGAGGGGGAAAAGCCTTCGCCTCCACTGGAATAGTGGAGGGGGCCAAAAGCCTCCATCTCCTCTCAAGGGGTGTGGTAAGAGAATCTGGTTGCTAGGTGGCGTAGGCAGGCACAAAAGGGAAAAGAGAAGGAGGAGTAAAGAGTCTGCAGCAGAGTGTGAAGGAGTGAGGAGCAGGAAAGTGAAGCTCTGACAGGAGCAGCAGTGAAGGTCCCAGATGTGAGCCGGTTCAGGGCAGAGTCCAGGGAGCTCCGAGGAGAGCTGACCCCTTCCCCTGGGCTGCTGTAGTCTGACAGCGTCCGCGCAGTGGCTACCGACGGGGGAGAACGGTCACCTAGGAGTGCTACCCGAAACCCATCTCCAGCTAGAGAGAGAGCACAGAGTGGGAAGTAAGGAGACTGCTAGGGAGAACCAGGCCCAAACGGGCGGCAGATCCCGAAGCGGAGATAGATCCAGCTTTCTTTTGCTAAACCTGCCGGTGTGGGGCTCTCAAAGCCCACGCCACAACACCACAAAAGCCGCAGCCACGTAGCCACAGTTAGGGCCCATAGCTCACAGGAGGCAAGAAGCTGGAGTAATCTGGCCCAGGCAACAAGCACACGGCAAACGAAGGGGAGTGAGGCTTCAGCAACTTCCCTGGGTGACCCCCATAGGGACTCAAAGTCGGGGTCACCCCAAACCACCAAGGGCTAAGGAAGGCGAGTTAGTAGTCACCCTCACAAGTCAGCCTGAAGGACACCTGGTTCCCGCCTGGTTCATCCCAGCTACGCCCGGGTTACTCACCCTGCCACCTGAAGTGAGTAAAAACCCTGAAAGACATTCTGCCTGTGTGGAGTTATTCTGCGCCTTGTGGTACTACGCACCTACACAGGGCCCTGGGGCTTGCCTCGCTCTCAGGGGGCTATTCCAACTAACTGCACTCACCATCAGCCCCAGGCGTCCCTCAACCTGCAGTGGCGGTCCCCCACTGACCGCAATACTGAGAGTGGCGTCACGACAAGAAGAAGATCTCCTACCTGTGACCAGATCCAGCTGAGTGGAGTCCCTGAAGGTAATGCACCGACACAACACCTGTGGGGCTTCACATATCAACTGGAGGGCTTCTCCCTTCCAGCTACACCATACAAACATCAGGCACTGCTCCTCACAAGTGTCTCCTACACAGACAGGCTTACCGTGTTCCCAGATGGAAACCCTCCCCCAACTTCCCAGATTCCTTTTACCTCCGTCCTTCACCTCCCATTAATCCATTAGTAGCCAGGTGATCCTGGCCAGGCTAAGGGGTGCTTCACACACAGCGAGCTCACTGCCGAGATCGCTGCTGAGTCACGCTTTTTGTGACGCAGCAGTGACCTCATTAGCGATCTCGCTGTGTGTGACAATGAGCAGCGATCTGGCCCCTGCTGCGAGATCGCTGCTCGTTACACACAGCCCTGGTTCGTTTTCTTCAAAGCCGCTCTCCTGCTGTGACACACAGATCGCTGTGTGTGACAGCGAGAGAGCGACAAATGAAGCGAGCAGGGAGCAGGAGCCGGCGTCTGACAGCTGAGGTAAGCTGTATCCAAGATAAACATCGGGTAACCAAGGTGGTTACCCGATATTTACCTTAGTTACGAGCCTCTGCAGCTCTCACGCTGCCTGTGCTGCCGGCTCCGGCTCTCTGCACATGTAGCTGCTGTACACATCGGGTTAATTAACCCGATGTGTACAGCAGCTAGGAGAGCAAGGAGCCAGCGCTAAGCAGTGTGCGCGGCTCCCTGCTCTCTGCACATGTAGCTGCATTACACATCGGGTTAATTAACCCGATGTGTACTGTAGCTATGGTAGGAGAGCAAGGAGCCAGCGCTCAGTGTGCGCGGCTCCCTGCTCCCTGCACACACAGCTGTGCGCTGGTAACTAATGTAAACATCGGGTAACCATACCCGATGTTTACCTTAGTTACCAGTCTCCGTAGCTTCCAGACGGCAGCTCCGTGCAAGCGCAGCGTCGCTTGCACGTCGCTGCTGGCTGGGGGCTGTTCACTGGTCGCTGGTGAGATCTGCCTGTTTGACAGCTCACCAGCGACCATGTAGCGATGCAGCAGCGATCCTGACCAGGTCAGATCGCTGGTCGGATCGCTGCTGCATCGCTAAGTGTGAAGGTACCCTTAGTCACATAGGACCGATACCGGGGTGAGATATACCTGCCCTCATCCACTAATCCCACATGAGTCTCACATATCCCCCCCTCTGCTCAGACCACTGCAGCTGAGCAACAGCACCCACAAAACAGTGCACACGAGACAGGGCATCAGCATTCCCCATCCGCACCCCCGGGCGGTGCTCCACTGTAAAACGGTAGGCCTGAAGTGCAAGGAACCACCGGGTCACTCGGCCATTCCGTTCCCTATTCAAGTGCATCCACTTGAGAGGGGCATGGTCAGTGATTAGCCGGAACTTCCTTCCAATCAAGTAATATTTAAGGGACTCTAGAGCCCACTTAATGGCTAAGCATTCTTTTTCCACTATGGCATAGTTGCGTTCATGCTTATTAAGTTTCCGACTAAGATAAAGGACCGGATGTTCCTCTCCGTCCTTCAGTTGTGACAATACAGCCCCTATACCGGCATCAGAAGCGTCCGTTTGGACCACGAACTCGCTGCGGAAGTCAGGAGTCATTAGCACAGGTTGAGAGCAAAGAGCTAGTTTTAAGTTATGGAAGGCTTCTTCGTCTGCCGAGGTCCATTTGATCATGACAGAGTCTTTCCCTTTGGTAAGGTCTGTCAGGGGAACAGCGGTAGCCGCAAAATTGGGAATGAACCGTCGGTAGTAGCCGGCTATTCCCAAAAACGCTCTCACCTGCTTCTTGTTGACTGGTTGCGGCCATTTCTGAATGGCTTGTATCTTGTCAATTTGGGGTTTAACAATTCCCCTCCCAATTACGTATCCCAAATACCGGGCTTCTTCCAGCCCGATATGACATTTCTTGGGGTTTGCTGTTAGACCCGCCTCCCGCAGGTCCTCAATCACAGCCTCTAGTTTCTGGAGGTGCGTCTCCCAGTCCAGGCTGTAAATGACTATGTCATCCAAATACGCAGAAGCATACTGCCTATGGGGCCTCAGGACTCGATCCATCAACCTTTGAAAGGTTGCCGATGCCCCGTGTAGTCCAAACGGCATATACACATACTGGTATAAACCTTCCGGTGTAGAAAACGCGGTTTTCTCTTTAGCGGCCTCTGTTAGCGGGATCTGCCAATAGCCCTTCGTTAAGTCTAGGGTCGTGATATACCGGGCTTTTCCAAGCCGATCTATTAATTCATCGACCCGTGGCATAGGGTATGCATCAAATTTGGAGACCGCATTTAATCTCCTGAAGTCATTGCAGAATCTAATGGAGCCGTCTGGTTTCGGTATTAACACAATCGGACTCGACCAGGCGCTATGCGATTCCTCGATTACACCTGACTCTAACATGGTCTTCACTTCTCGGGAGACAGCTTCCCGCCGAGCCTCCGGTATTCGGTAGGGCTTTACCTGAACTGTTACCCCAGGCTCTGTTATGATGTCATGTTTAATGAGAGTGGTCTGCCCGGGCTTTTCCGAGAAAAACTCGTGATTGTTGATTACAAACTGCTTGACGTCGGTCTTTTGCCGCTCCGACAGAGTCTCCGCCATCCCGACATCCGGTATGGTCTGCTTGCAGACCGGAAGGGCCAGACCTGCTGACAGAGCTGGACGGTCCTTCCAGGGTTTTATCAGATTCACGTGATAAATCTGTTCAGGCTTCCTTTTACCAGCCTGGTACACTTTGTAGTTTACCTCACCCACCCGTTCCTTAATTTCAAAGGAGCCTTGCCACTTTGCCAGAAATTTGCTTTCTGCCGTGGGGACCAGGATCAACACCCTATCTCCGGGTGCAAAAGTACGGATCTTGGCCCCCCTATCATAAATCCTTTTCTGTGCTCCTTGAGCCTGTATCATATACTCTTTAACGATGGGCATCACCGCCGCAATACGGTCCTGCATTTGGGTTACATGGTCTATTACGCTTTTGAACGGGGTGACCTGTCCCTCCCAGGTTTCTTTAGCGACATCTAACAGTCCACGGGGACGTCGGGCGTACAGAAGCTCGAAAGGAGAGAACCCGGTGGAAGACTGGGGCACCTCCCGGATGGCAAAAAGCAAATACGGGAGTAAGTAGTCCCAGTTCTTCCCGTCCTTGTCTATCGCCTTACGGAGCATCTGTTTCAAAGTTTTGTTAAACCGTTCGACCAGTCCGTCCGTTTGAGGGTGATACACGGAGGTGCGTAACTGTGCTATTTGTAACAGCCTGCAGAGTTCTTTCATTACTTTAGACATAAAGGGGGTTCCTTGGTCTGTGAGTATTTGTTTTGGGACACCAACCCGACTAAACACATGGACCAGCTCCTTGGCAATGGTCTTGGTGGCCGTGTTACGCAAAGGGATGGCCTCGGGGTAACGAGTGGCATAATCCAAGATGACAAGGATGTGCTGGTGTCCTCGTGCAGACTTGGGAAGGGGTCCAACTAAATCCATCCCAATTCTCTCAAATGGGATCTCGATGATAGGCAGAGGTACTAAGGGGCTACAGAAACGGGGCCTAGGCGCAGAGATTTGGCATTCGGGACAAGACTCGCAATAGGTGCGAATATCGTGATGCATGCCGGGCCAAACAAAACAGTGTAATATCCTTTCGGTAGTTTTATGGACCCCCAGGTGTCCCCCCATCATGTGTCCGTGTGCCAGGTCCAGCACTCTCCGCCTGTAGGCTCTCGGCACAACCAATCGTTGTACTGTGTCATCCCCCTTCTTCTCTATCTGATAGAGAAAGTCATTCTCCAGTGCCATGTAGGGGTAAGACAGCCTAGTACCTGCATCCACCTGCACCCCGTTTATCATTTTAACATTTTTTATAGCCTGAGTAAGGGTAGGATCTCTCATTTGCTCACTTTGGAAGTCATCTTTCTGGACTTCCAAATTCAGCCAAGAGGAAGGGGGACAGCCACCCGTGTCCGCCTCTGCCCCGAGTTCATCGGAATCACCCGCCAGAACTGAAAAGGGGAACTGGGGGTTGTTTTCAGCGGATTCCTCCTCTGAACCCTCTTGTGGGGCATCCTCTAGTGGCTCCGGGCCCACACAAGGTGTGGGAGAAGGATCATCCGTGCGGCTACCCTGGGGTACTAATTGGTTCTCCCACAACTGCCAGAAGTGGGGAAAATCCCTGCCCAAAATGATATCATGCAATAGTGCTGGTACTAGTCCCACCTTATGATGCACAGACCCATAGGGCGTAGTAATGCAGGAGACCGTTGTGAGGTACGAGCAGGTGTCTCCATGCACACATGTCACAGAAAATTTATCTGACGGTCCCACCGGGACTGCTACCAGACTGGCCTTTACCAGAGTCACCACACTTCCCGAGTCTAATAGTGCAACAACAGTATTGCCATCAATGGACACTTCACACAGGTGTTTTTTCATATCGCCTTGACATGCAGCAACACACACTACCCGTGTGTCATGTAGAGCTGTTGAAGGGACTTCATCCCCCTCTCCTTCACCAGCCACAGGTCGTCATGGCGATTATCTGATTGGCCTGGAAGCTTAAGGTATTTATGACTTTGGGTGATGGTAGAACCAAAGCCAAAAGCTGCAGAGAAAGACAATTCTTTGTAATATTGGCGGGAAAACTCCCAAAGCAGGTTTTGAAGTGCGACTTTAATGCTAGAAAGATGAAAAACACATTGCCAGAATCCCTGCGTCGTGCGGAACCCAGCGCACCGTCTCACCTGACGAGGAGATCGACGGAATCACGACAAATTAGTATTGGCCAGTAAAATTGTGCTAGAGGCGTTGTGTTTGGTATCAATGTAACTGTAAAATCGAGATATTAAATATGACGCTAATATCTTTCACCTGTGTGACCCAGGGGCAAAGATATGAAAAACCCTAGAATTATGGAACTTTGTGACCATCTCAAACCCAGCCCACAAGTGACTGTAAAATGATGTCACAGGCAAGGGGGGCTAGCAAGAGCATAAGAGACAGTTCCTGTCTTGGGGGCTGAGTCAGCACGAGGAGGGCATCATGAAGGGTGATGCTGGCCGATTCTAACATCTCTTGGAGTTCCCTCCTACTCCCTAAGCAGACGTCACTTCTATGGCACAAGCTTAGTAAGTTTCACGTTTATACCTTTTATTTTATGTAACTGTTATGCCGTAATGTGTATTGTTCCCTTTTGTAAATTCCTGTATATTCTTTAAACACTGCCTATTTTCGGATTAAATATATAAAAATTTAAGAGTTTCTTTCCTTATGCTTTATATACGAATCCAAAACCCCGAAGGGCCTTATGCTATCTGAAACGGGTTCCCAGCTACCTGTAGAAAGTCTGGGTGGTGGCAGCGTAATTGTTATTGCATAGAATTATTGGAGTGCTATCATTAAGGGTACCGAGGTATATAAATATTCCATTAGCAGGAATCAGAGATATACATTTACCCTTGCTGTGAGACCTCCAATATTTGGCATTATCAGCTCAGCAGCCTCATCTTATGCATTGTCCTGCAGTACCAAAAGTGGCCTGCAGACAAGGGGGGCGCTAGAGAGTAGTCGTGTGTAACAAATCAGTGAACAGCTGCGGATTTCTGAGGGACTTCCCCGGCTGTTCGTGACAAATTGGTGGCAAGCGGTGGGATATATAAAGCATTAGTGATCTGGTTTGAGCAATCATCCCTTTCACTAAAAACTTGCAAACGTTTTGAGGATTGAACTCAGTGTTTAAATATACCTGGAACAATACTGTACGTGTAGCAGTTACCCCCTCCCCTTCTCTCTTGTTTTCTATCCTATCTTTTATTTGGCAATTATGGATGCTGTGTCAGAAGCCTGGTACAATCAGCAGAAGAAGGAAGTTCTTGCTGCACTCTGCAGATCCAAGTTGATTGATGGCCATGGCAAAACGAGGCAAGACCTCATTAAAGAACTTTTACAATGGGACGCAGAGCACGTTCATTCCCCCAGTGCTGGAGAAGAGGAGGCAAGCCAAGCCCAGGATAGTGCTTCTGCAGAGTCCCCACCATCAACTGCAAGCCAGAGCAGTGACCGGGGCAACATGGACTCTTTCCTGAAGATGGCTCTACAACAATTCGCTGCAGATGACCGGCAGGGACGGCTAAGCCTCATTCAGCAATATCGAGAGGCTGAGAGAGCCGAGCGAGAGGCTGAGAGAGCCGAGCGCCAGGCTCAGGCCGAGCGAGAGGCTGAGAGAGCCGAGCGAGAGCGCCAAGCCCAGAGAGACCATGAATTGAATATCCTCAAAGCCCGGCAGCAGACATCTTCCTCACTAAACGGTGAGTCCAATAATGCCAGCAGCTTTAAGCCCCGACCGGAGCACTTTCTTGTGATGGAAAAGGACGGGGATTTGGACACCTTTCTGAGGGGATTTGAAAAGACTTGCTTGCAGTACCAGTTGCCCTCAACACAATGGGCACAATACTTAACCCCAGGGCTGCGAGGCAAGGCCCTGGACGCGTTTGCCAGTCTCCCTCAAGAGCAGAGTGGAGACTATGGGGCCATAAAGCAGGCCCTAGTACGGAAGTATCAGCTGACTCCGGAGGTGTACCGAAAAAAATTCCGGACCCTCCAGCTCGGACCTCATGACAGCTACAGCGATTTGGAGGGTGGGCTCCAGCGCACCTTTGACCAGTGGATCCAAGGACTGTCCGTTACAACCTTTGAGGAGTTAAAGGACCTCATGGTGAAGGACCAACTCCTACATGTCTGTCCTGTGGAGGTTCGACAGTTTGTTATGGACCGAGAGCCCAAGGAGGCCTCAAAAGCAGCCCAGATTGCCGACGCCTATGTGGCCAACCGTGCATCGGAGGTGCGGAAGCCGTCCACCACTAGCTGGAAAGGGGGTAAGATGACAACTACAACCACCCCTGCCCCTACCAGCCGACCTCCCGTAGGTCCTGTTTCATCCACCAGTGCCCGGCCCACCTCTGACACTCGCAGGTGTTTTTCCTGCAACCTGCCTGGACACCTCAGCTCTGGTTGCCCAGAGAGGCAGAAGAGGAACCCCACATCCAAGGCCCAAGGGCCCACTGGAACTGTCCTTTTGGCAAGGAAGGCGGGTGGTAGGGCCTGCGAAAACCTACACCCCGTCACCGTAGGCGGAACCCCCACTGTGGGGCTCAAGGACACTGGGGCCGACAGAACACTGGTCCGCCCTGAACTGGTACCCCCTGAAAACTTTATCCCGGGAAAACTCCTGACTGTCGCCTTGGCGGGGGGTGTCCACCACTCCTTCCCAATGGCCCTGATTCCCCTCGACTGGGGTGCTGGGAGAGGGTGGAGGGAAGTGGGGGTGGATGAACATCTACCAACCAATGTTTTATTGGGGACTGATCTGGGGCGATTAGTTGCACAATTTCTCCCTGATGATCCTCCCGAATCCAAAAAGTCAGGTGATACAAATGTTGTTGATCAGTCATGTGATGCAAATGTTGTTAAATCATGTGATGCAAATGTTGTTGATAAGTCATGCGACCCGAATGCGGATACCCAGAACGTAATTACAAATGTTGTGCATGGTAATAATGTGGAGATTTGTACAGGGGAACTCAGCCATGCCACGCGGCAGGGTGACGTGGCTGAGGACGACCCCAAGGTAGCAAGTGTCTGTACCGACAGAGATGGAGGCAGACATGAGAACCACGAGGACAGTGGTCAAGTGCAGCTGAGCAGTGTCACAGCGGACAGTGACACAGCCAGTAGTACCTGTCAGGCTGATGGGGAAGAGTGGTTATTCCCCGGGGAGACAGCCTTCATCGGTGCTGTCACCCGCAGTCAGAGTGCCCAGAACGCAAATGAAACCTTGCCTGCTGACACCTCTTCACCCAGAGGGATAACGGAACTGGTTACGGACCCAGAGCAGGTCCCAGAGGGTCCTGGTGAGGTTGGAACCTTAACGTCACTTTTGGCTGCTTCTAGCCAAGAGTTTCAGGTGGCTCTACGAACTGATGCCAGTCTAAAGACGTTAAGGGACCTCGCAGAGAAGCCCTCTTCCGAGACCGATAAGGAGAAGGTATTCTGGGACCAGGGAAAGTTGTACCGGGAGACAATTCCCTGTAACCCCCAACAAGAGTGGCTGAAGGAAAAACAGCTGGTGGTGCCTCACCGCTTTAGGAGTGAGTTGCTGCGGATTGCCCATGAGATCCCACTCGCCGGACACTTGGGGGTTAGCAAAACCAAGGCCCGGCTGTCTCACCACTTCTATTGGCCCAAAATGGGGACAGATGTTGCCAACTACTGCCGCTCCTGCATCACATGTCAAAGAGTGGGAAAGTCAGGGCCTGCTCCCAAAGCTCCCCTGATCTCTTTGCCGGTGATAGAGGAGCCTTTCCAGAGGGTCGCTGTGGACATTGTCGGGCCTCTGGCCGTCCCCAGCAGCTCTGGAAAACGGTTCGTCCTTACTGTGGTAGACTATGCTACCCGGTATCCGGAGGCAGTGGCTCTGTCCTCAGTTAGAGCCGATAAGGTGGCAGATGCCCTCTTGACCATATTCTCCCGAGTAGGATTTCCCAGGGAGATGCTTACCGACCAGGGGACTCAGTTCATGTCTCGTCTAATGGAGGCTCTCTGTAAGAAAATGCAGGTGCGGCATCTGATATCAAGCGCTTATCACCCACAGACCAATGGTTTGTGTGAGCGATTTAATGGTACCCTTAAGCAGATGCTTAAGATGCTGGTTGAGTCACATGGACGCGACTGGGAGCGGTATCTCTCACACCTGCTGTTTGCCTACAGAGAGGTACCACAGGCCTCAACGGGATTTTCCCCCTTCGAGCTCCTATATGGCAGACGAGTCCGGGGGCCTCTTGGTCTGGTAAGGGAATCCTGGGAAGAGGAACTGAATTCCCCAGAAGTGTCCGTTGTGGAGTATGTCATTCGGCTCCGTGACAAGATGCAGTCAATGACGCAGATGGTGCATGAGAATATGGCGCAAGCCCAGGCCAGCCAGAAGCGATGGTACGACCAACACGCTCGAGAGCGGGTGTATGAAGTGGGTCAGAAGGTGTGGGTCCTGGTCCCAATGACCCAGAACAAGCTTCAGGCGGCCTGGGAGGGTCCATACCTGGTGCATCAGCGCCTCAATGACGTAAACTATGTGGTCACCATCGACCATGCCAGGAAGAGGCAAAAGGTCTTCCATGTCAACATGATGAAAGCTCATCATGACAGGGAAGCCTTTGCTCTTCCTGTGTGTAGTCTTCCCGAGGAAGGCGAAAGTGAAGTCTTGGTGGACTTGCTCGCCTCAGCCCGGGATGGAGGGTCTATCGAGGAGGCGGCATTCAACCCACAGCTATCCTTGGACCAAAAGTCCCAGCTGCGGGAGGTATTCCGGCCCTACCTGATGACCTTCACGAATGTCCCAGGGAAGACATCCCTAGCCACCCACCAGGTGGACACAGGGAGTCATTCCCCAGTTCGTCAACCCCCATACCGTGTCTCCCTAGAGGTACAAAAGGACATAAAAAGGGAGATCGATGAAATGCTAGTCCTGGGAGTGATCCAGAGGTCCAAAAGTGCATGGGCCTCGCCTGTAGTCTTGGTTCCCAAAAAGGACCGGACAACCCGGTTTTGTGTGGACTACAGGAGGCTAAATGCAATCACAGCACCCGATGCGTACCCAATGCCACGCATCGACGAGTTACTGGATTGCTTAGCCGGGGCCCAGTACCTGACCATCATGGACCTGAGTCGAGGGTACTGGCAGATTCCTATGTCCAAGGAAGCACAGGAAAGGTCCGCCTTCATCACCCCATTCGGGCTGTATGAATCCCTTGTCATGCCCTTTGGCATGAGAAATGCTCCTGCCACTTTCCAGCGATTGGTCGACCAGCTGCTCGAGGGACTAGGAGGGTTTGCAGTAGCTTACCTGGATGACATTGCCATCTTTAGTCCCACTTGGGAGGAACACCTGGGGCACCTGGAACAGGTGCTCAGGCGGATCCAAAGCGCTGGTCTGACTATAAAGCCAGGGAAGTGTCAGATCGGCATGACTGAGGTACAGTACCTTGGACACAGAGTGGGTGGCGGGACCCTGAAACCAGAGCCAGGGAAGGTTGATGCCATCACCTCCTGGCCTACCCCCAAGTCAAAGAAGCAGGTGATGTCCTTCTTGGGTACGGCAGGGTACTATAGGAAGTTCGTTCCTAACTATAGTGCTCTTGCTAAGCCGTTGACGGACCTCACCAAAAAGAAGCTACCGCAAGTAGTCACCTGGACAGATGACTGTGAACGGTCCTTCAGGGCACTAAAAGCTGCCCTCGCCAGTTCCCCAATCCTACAAGCTCCGGACTTCACCCGACGGTTCATAGTTCAGACAGATGCCAGTGCGTTTGGCCTTGGTGCAGTACTCAGCCAGGTAAATGGGAAGGGAGAAGAGCATCCGGTGATGTTTCTCAGCCGCAAGCTCTTATCCCGGGAAGTGGCCTACGCCACTGTGGAGAAGGAGTGCCTCTCTATAGTGTGGGCCCTGCGGAAACTGCAGCCCTACCTATATGGACGCAACTTCACCATAGTGACAGACCACAACCCTCTCAGCTGGCTACATCGGGTGGCCGGCGACAATGGTAAGCTACTGCGGTGGAGCTTGGCACTACAGCAGTATGACTTTACCATTCAACACAGGAAGGGTGTTGAGCATGGCAACGCTGATGGGCTGTCCCGGCAGGGGGATGCCAGCGAGGTAGGCTTAGGAGACGATTGGCAAATCAATCTCCCATGCTACCTCAAAAAGGGGGAGGTGTCATGTAGAGCTGTTGAAGGGACTTCATCCCCCTCTCCTTCACCAGCCACAGGTCGTCATGGCGATTATCTGATTGGCCTGGAAGCTTAAGGTATTTATGACTTTGGGTGATGGTAGAACCAAAGCCAAAAGCTGCAGAGAAAGACAATTCTTTGTAATATTGGCGGGAAAACTCCCAAAGCAGGTTTTGAAGTGCGACTTTAATGCTAGAAAGATGAAAAACACATTGCCAGAATCCCTGCGTCGTGCGGAACCCAGCGCACCGTCTCACCTGACGAGGAGATCGACGGAATCACGACAAATTAGTATTGGCCAGTAAAATTGTGCTAGAGGCGTTGTGTTTGGTATCAATGTAACTGTAAAATCGAGATATTAAATATGACGCTAATATCTTTCACCTGTGTGACCCAGGGGCAAAGATATGAAAAAC